>NW_017721673.1:0-3541 GCF_001865875.1 Lupinus angustifolius | reverse complement strand
CCTCAAGTCTGGCTACAGGAGCGTAGGTCTCATCATAATCAATGCCCTCCTCCTGGTTGTAGCCCTTGGCCACTAAGCGAGCCTTATTTCTAATTATTATGCCAGATTCATCTAGCTTATTACGAAAGACCCATCTGGTGCCAATTATGGGATGATCTTTTGGTTTGGGGACCAAGTCCCACACATTATTTTGCTCGAACTAGTTTAGCTCTTCTTGCATAGCTATACCCCAGTGAACATCCTCAATGGCTTCATCAATGGTCTTAGGCTCTATTTGAGATACAAATTCAACAAAATTACAGAAGTTTTATAAAGAGCTACGGGTTACCACTCCCGTAGATATATCACCTACCATCTTGTAGAGCGGATGATCCTTCTTTGTTTTCCACGCAATAGGCATATCCTGATGTTGCTCTGCTGTTGTTTGCTCCACTTCTTGTTGGATCCCATTCATGTCCTGGTTAGGCACCTCATCAATTGTTCCTGAAATATCATCAGAAAAGACCTTTCGCTTCTCTTTTGGAAAAAGATTCGTCAAAATGCACATGAATAGACTCTTCTACTTACATGGTATACTTGTTAAATACATGGAATGTCTTGCTATGTAATGAATATCCTACGAATATGCCCTCATCAGTTTTCGATTCAAACTTTCCCAAAGCTCTTTCTCCATTATTTAAAATGAAGCATTTGTACCTGAAAGCGTGAAGATGAGCAATATTTGGTTTTCGACCTTTAAAAATTTCATAAGGTGTTTTTGAAGAAGTAGGTCGAGGTAGTATTTTATTCATTATATAACATGATGTGTGAACTGCATCAGCCCAGAAATATTTTGGGCCTTGCTCTCATTTAGCATAGTCCTAGCGAGTTCCTCTAGAACTCTATTTTTCCTCTCAACAACTCCATTTTGTTGAGGGGTACGAGGAGCTGAGAACTGATGCATAATACCATGCTTACTACAAAATTTATTAAATTTATTATTTTCGAATTCACCACCATGGTCGGATCGAATGTAAATAATCTTTAGGTTAGACTGGTTTTGAATTTGCTTGGCTAGACATTAAAAAATTTGTAGGCATCGCTCTTTGATGCTAAAAATAAAGTCCAAGTGAATCTAGAGAAATCATCGACAATAACTAAAGCGTAATAGCTCCCACCAAAACTCATTATTTGTGATGGTCCAAATAAGTCCATATGGAGGAGCTCCAATGGTCTAGTATTGGATATCACATTCTTTTTCTTAAAAGATTTCCTGATTTGTTTACATTTTTGACACATGTCACATGAATCTTGTGTTCCAAAATCGAGTTTTGGAAGACCAATTACTAAATTATTTTTCGATAGTTTTTCTAAGTGCTTTATATGTATATGAGCGACGTGTCTATGCCAAATCCAGATGTCATCTTCTTTTGAAATAAAACATTTTGAAAATAGAGAAGTGACATCTTCTAGATTGACCATATAAATATTATTTACTCGATATCCGACAAACTTAACATTATTAGATATTACATCACGAATGATACAACAGTTAGAATCAAACGACACGATATTACCTTTGTCGCATAGTTGGCTTATGCTCAACAAGTTACGTATAGGACGTTTTCGATTACAGTGTGGGTTGAGTTGCTAATCTTTCTGGTGCTCAAGATTTTTCCTTTGTTGTTGTCTCCATAGGTGACGAATCCTTTTTCTTTCAATGACAAGTCTAGGAATTTTGACTTGTCCCCAATCATATGTCTCGAGCAGCCGCTGTCAAGATACCAGTTTTGTCCATGTGCTCGAAGACATACCTTCAAAAAAGATTATCTGCAACTTTCAGGTACCCAAATTATATTGGGTCCTTTTGTGTTAGTAGTGAGGGAGTTATTTCCCATTCTTACCCAAGTGTAGACACCACTGGGTATCCTATATCTCCTGATATAGCATGCATGAGATGTATGGCCATATGTGCCACAGTAATGGCAAGTGGGGACTCTATTGTTATTTTTACTTTTGTATTGACGTGTTAGAGGTCTCCTATATGGTCTCTTATTATGGGATGGGGGAAGATAGCCTAACCCAGTACCATTACCAACATTCCTAGTTTTGCTAAGCTGAGTATCTAATTGTTGTTTACTATTTGTGAGTTTTGCGAGTTTTTCAGTTAATGTAAGGTTTTTATATTTCAAGTCTTCGCAAGACTCACAAGTAGAATTTTGACATAAATTAGTTTTCGAGCAGTCGCATGAAGTACAAGAAAAAATTAGATCTAGGGTTTCATTTTCCAATTTTAATTCGTCTAATTCTTTTTGCAATTGATTTATCTTTTGTTCATTTAGCAGAATGATTCGTTTTCTATCGTTGCTTACTCTTGCCAACTTCTTAAGTTCTTCATGTATTTCAACATAACCATTATATAGTACTTCATATGATGGAGAGTCAGAAGAAGAGGATGATGTGTCAGAGTATACCTAATCTGAAGTATCTTTGCTGTCTGATCTGCAAGCCTCATTTATTGTCGTCATTAAGCACAGTTTTGTGGTCTCCTCTTCATCTGAGGTGTTTGATGTTGTTTCTTCCTCGGGTTCATCCCAGACAATGTAGGCTTTCTTTGGCTTGAGTTCCCGGGGAGTGCTCTTTTATGAATCAATCCTTTTTAGGTAAGTGGGGCACTAATACTTCATGTGTCCCGGTTTACCACATTCGTCGCAAGTGAAGCGCTCCTTGGTCTTGCCTTTCTGTTTGATTCACGTGCTTCTTTCTTCTGGAATCGTCTAAATCCTCCTTTATTTTTCAAGAAGTTTCCAAATTTTTGCACAAGGAGATTTAGCGTTTCATTGTCAATGTCTGAATCGGAGTCATCAACATTTATCTCTTCATTGGGTTGTGATGTTGAAGCTTTGAGAGATATTCCCTTCTTTTTGCGATCGTACTCCTCATTCATTGTCAGCCGACCAAGCTCCATTTCATGCTCCTGAAGCTTTCCAAAGAGAGTCGCCAAAGGCATGGAGTCTAGATCCTTGGATTCCATGATTGCAGTCACTTTAGGTTGCCATCTCCTATCAAGGCAACGTAAGACTTTAATAGTGAGCTCTCCTCTGGTGAACATTTTATCTAGAGCAATAAGATGGTTAATAATGTGAGTGAATCGCTTTTGCATATCGCCGATCAATTCACTTGATAGCATACGAAATAATTCGTATTCATGTGTTAGCGCGTTTAGCCTAGCGCGCTTGACCTCGCCAGTGCCTTCGTGAGTCACTTGTAAAGTGTCCCACATTTCCTTGGCACTTTGATATTGAGAGATCTGAAAGAACTCATCATAGGATAGGGCCAAGGTTATGATGTTCTTGGCGCGAAGGTTGAATTGAACATTCTTGCGTTCCTCATCGGTCCATAAACTCTTAGGTTTTTCTTTCGGTTCGCCATCCACTAAGTGAAGTGGGACGAAAGGACCATTGATCACGGATTCCCAAATATCCGAATCAATAGCCTCGATAAAGATTTTCATCCGGACTTTCCAGTAGGCGGAACCTTCGCCACTGAATATAGGAGGGCG
>NW_017721672.1:0-458 GCF_001865875.1 Lupinus angustifolius | reverse complement strand
TCAGTGGTCTAGGAACACCTAGAAGGGGGTTGAATAGGTGTGGCGGTTAAAAATTACCGCTTTTTAACAACAACCCAACAACTGGAAAAATTGTCCAGTTAATCGATTAATGGAAGGGTTTAATCGATTAACACAGTTACAGAACAAATTGATTGAACAAGCAAATTGCACAACAGATAAAATACACTTTAAATAGATATATTTCAGATATTATTGCATAAAAGTGTTAACCATATAGCTTTAAACAGATATCCAAATTCTCAAGTATATATTCAGTGTATCAATGCAAGAAATAGAAAACAAGATAAAGAAAGAAAGAACAGTGCAAAAGGATTTTTATCCTGGTTCGTTTGCGGTCCACTGCAAACTACATCCAGGCCTCCACTTCTGGATCAGGGAGATTTTCTTTCTTCACAATATTGAATTAAGATACAGTTACCAATTCAATTTACAAGCAC
>NW_017721671.1:0-4705 GCF_001865875.1 Lupinus angustifolius | reverse complement strand
GCCTTGGTGAAGAACTTCAACCTCTATGGTGATTTCACACCAAGAGACAAATCCAGACTACACAATACACGTTAAAAAACAAGGTATTCTAAGCACATAAAGCCTAAGATATTACAATGTAAAGATTAACGATTAATCCTTATCCTAATCAGTTAAGCCATCAATATAAAAGTGAGTTAATCAGAATATAGTATATAACAAGTTTTTTTCAATCAGAATTTAATGCATGATCATGTGAACAATATCAAATGAATATCAAATTATGCAGAAACATAAAGCATGTTACAGAAAAATAGCATAATCTCTCTTCTCACACATGCAACTCTCAAGCAAAATAATAGTGAAAATACAAATGCAAAATGCTCTCTAATACAGCCCTAAACAAATAGAATGAATGCTAATGAGCTCTGAGTGAAGCCTCATATTTATAGCACAGTGAATAAGTAGTTTAAGATGTTGCAAAAAAAGTTAAACAGTTAAGCAGTTATAACAGCTAAAACAGATTTCAATTATAACATAAAGCAGACACGTTAATCGATTAAGACTACCATTTAATCGATTAACGAACTTACAGAATGACATCCAAATAAGCAAAAACAGAAAACACACATTCAACAGAAAATCAGTTACGTTAATCGATTAAGCTGACCTGTTAATCGATTAACTGAAGCATTTATGCATATGTTTTACAAGGCAAACTTCTCATATGTTATGTGCAATATGTATACATGTTTTACCATTTATATTATGCCTAATATGCACAAAAAACATGTATGATATATGCATGAACATACGATTAACTAGATGATGTATCTCATGAATATGGTAGTTTAATTATGATGGCTTAAGAGACTAGCATCTAGGTTCACCTAACCTATACTCACTTACTACGGAACACATCCCAGACTACTTAGGTTATAGACTCAATTTATTTCCTAGTCTAGATATGACCAAATGAGCATAAAGCATGTTGATTGTTGAGCCATCTTCAAGCTTTGTTAGAACCTCGTCTTCATCAAAACACAGCCTAAGATAGGCTAGTGCTATTCTTAACACTTTGCACTTTCAGATTCTTCCTAACCTCAACTCTAATAATCTTGTCCTAATTCCTAAGTTCCCCTCTGCTGATAAAATTGAGGACTTTAGGCCAATTGCTTTAGGAAATTTCCAATTCAAAATCATCACCAAAGTCTTGGCTGACAGGCTTGCAACAATTGCTCCTAGAATCATCTCTAAACATCAAAGAGGCTTCATCAAAGATAGGCATATTCATGACTGCATCTGTATAGCTTCTGAAGCAACCAATATTCTTGACCATAAAACTCTTGGTGGAAACTTAGCAATCAAGCTAGATGTCAAAATGGCTTTTGACACTATTGATTGGAAGTTCCTTAAGGACACTCTTAAGGCCTTTGGATTTGCTAACTCCTTCATACACTGGATTGAGGTTATCCTAAACTCTGCTAGACTATCTATCTCTGTAAATGGCCATTATGTTGGTTATTTTAGTTGCAAGAGAGGTGTTAGGCAAGAGGACCCCTTATCCCCCCTTCTGTTCTGTTTGGCTGAAGATGTGATCAACAGAGGGTTAACTAAGTGGTTGACATATTGGTTTGGGAAATTTAGCACAATTTCTGGGCCTAGGATTGCAACTCCTAGTCATGTTCTCTATGCTGATGACATATTGGTTTTTTGTAGAGGAATACAGAGAGAAGTGTTAGCAATAAAGGACTTATTTAATGATTATGCTAAAATTTCTGGTCAATGTTTAAACCTCAGCAAGTGTAAGTTTTTCTCTACTCAGGCTAATGCTAGAAAAATTGGGAAGCTAACTACCTGGCTGGGTTTTGGAGCTGGTAGTTTGCCTTTCAACTACCTGGGGGTCCCTGTGTTCAAAGGAAAACCAAAAGCTATTCATTTGCAGCCAATAGTAGACAGAATTGTCAACAAGCTGGCCAAGTGGAAGGGCTCTTGCCTCTCAATTATGGGCAGAGTGGAGCTTGTTAAGTCCATAACTCACAATATGCTAGTTTATAGTTTTCATGTCTATAGCTGGCCTGTCAATTTGGTAAAAAGGATGGATAGTTGCATAAGAAATTTCATCTGGTCAAGTGATACTAAGGTCAAAAAGCTAGTCACAGTTGCTTGGCACAAGGTTTGCTGCCTTGTCAAAGAAGGTGGCCTTGGTTTAAGATCAATCAAGTTGTTGAATCAAGCAGCAACGCTAAAGTTGGCTTGGGACATGAGCTCCTCCTCTCAAGAATGGGCAGCCTTTTATAGGAACAGATTCTGCAAAAATAAAAAGCCTAAGTCTACCTACATAAAGTCCTCTATCTGGCGTGGCATAAAGAAGCATTGGCATCTGATCTTAGAAAATTCAATATGGTTGTTGGGCAATGGGACCAGCATAAGCTATTGGGTGGATAATTGGTTGGGAACCCCCTTAGTTGACCTTCTTGGTATCCCCAATCAAGTGTCCTCCGCTCTATTAGCCAAGGTTACTAACTTCATTCATGCTTCTGCCTTGATAATCCCACCCTAGATGACTAGGCTACATCGTACTGTTTGTCAACAAATAATTAAGACTCTCATTCCTAGTTCTCACTTGACTGACAAGATGGCCTGGCTTCACTCTAGTGATGGGATCCTAACTTCGAAAGAGGCATACAACTTGTAACACCACAAATTTTACGATTTTGAATTATAAGATTTTATTAATATTGTTATTAATTATATTTTTGAAAATGAATTTCTGGGCTTTAGGTAAAGAATTAGACAAAACTCTAGTCGAGTTTTAGTCTTGTAATTATATTTCCAATTTGGTGGTAAATTTTCATGATTTTCGGAGACAGTCGGTTTCGGACCGCTGTCGGGGCCGAATCTCACCCGGTACGGCTCAAAAAATGGTTTTTGAGTTCCATAACTCGGAATCGAATTCCGATTGCACCGTTGGCTTCGTAATTTCATTTAGAGTCAATATAGACCCTGAGTACACTCATACCTATTTTCTAAATATTTTTCACTCGGAATGCCGAAATCCGAATTTCTAATCGAATATTAAGATCGGGCGGTTTATAATACCCGATCGAGTATTGATCGATAATACTCGGGCATTTTTATCGCACATGTCCGCGAGGTGGTCATTTCGCATTGGGATGAGAAATTTGCTTTTCCATAAAGCAAATCTCACATCGCTTTCACTAATATCTCATGAGCACATCATTAGCCACCCTAGGAGATTTTTCATGATTGCCTAGAGGGAAATCTGATTTCCCTCTCTCCTTAAACCCTCACACTTCACACTTCATTCTCACACTCTCTCATTTTCAAAATTTGCTAAGAGGACGTAAATCCTCTATTCATCTTTTTCTCTCATTTCTCCTTGTCTCTTCCATCTTCAATCCTTGATCTCTCAACATTCAACCAATGGATGTTGATGAGATTTAAGTATGATGTTCATGAGCATGTTAAGAACATATTCAACCGTTGAAATTTTCTAAAACGCTTTCTAACTCATTTTCTCTTCAAAACCGAAAATGGTGTTGTTCTTGAACTCATGAAAATATTTTGTTGAAACCATGAACAACTTGTGTTCATGGAGTTGTTATAATGTTTTATTACATGTATTTGTTGTGTTAGCCAAAGGGGATGATGATTAAGTCAAAGGAACCTTTAGGAAATGTTTTGGAAAATGAGAATGTAAATAGTTCTATTTGTTTTTAGGCTTAAACCATGGCTTGGAATAAATTGGAAAAATAGAAACTTTTTTTTGAAAAGGATGTTAAGGTTTATGAGTACATGAATGCCTCATAAAACTCTTAAAGGATACTTTGAAGAACTTACTTTAAAATGGTAAAAGTATCAAAGAACGTCTTAAATCGAAATACGTAGTTTTACTAAAAACCGTGCCTTTAAAATGGATGGAAATCGTGAACGAACTTTCGATGAAAAAGGATGGTCAAGAACATGTGTTGGACCGGATGGATGAAAGGGATGTATGATCACGAAAGGAAAAAGAGAAATGATTTTAAGTATTTAGTAACGATTTGAGAAATATCGGAAACTAAGTGATTGGACGGTGATTCGCCAACAATGTCTTGAGGGACAGTCTGGGTGAGACGAGTCCCTTGTATTCCTAGGGAGGCACCCTGTTGGATAGGACAGTTCTCACAGGCCAAATTAGGCAATCTCTAACAACCCCTGGATTGCATTTGATCGATGGGAGGGATGCCCGGAAAGCGTTTGTACGACCTAGGTCCGGGTAGGACTGTTCCTGAGGGAACCGATCGATCTATTTTTAATTCCTTGCGAGGATATGTTATTTCGGGTACGTACAAAGCGGCTTGGTATGGGACCTGTACTCTCGATTATTTCCGATTAGGATGTTGGATGGATATTGGTGTAAGGTGGATAATCATGACATATCATGCATACATTATCATTGTGGAAGTGAATCCCCACATGTGAGCTACAAGCATTGTGTATTTCTACGTTTATGTACGTGATATGGTTATGAGCAAAATGTTGATTGTATTACTTGATATATTGGTAATGTTGGATTAAATGGTAAGTTATAAATTTCTTCATGATGTCAATGATAAATGATGAACTATATGTTAAAATATATTTTTGTCTGAGTGTGATATTCTGAGTAAGTTCACGCCGTCAATGAATTTATGTTCATTAGATGTCTTACTCTCTCTGT
>NW_017721670.1:0-5076 GCF_001865875.1 Lupinus angustifolius | reverse complement strand
TGGGACAATGGGATAGTGACAGGCACAGATATACCTACACAGGCCCCTGCGGTCTGTCGTTGCACATGGTGTGCAACGGGTCGTCGATGATGATCTCTCAACCCGACGCCTACATTGACACTTCTTTCACCTTGCCGCCAAGGAGGGTGAGGTCTCTAGAGGATGGACTTCGGGACCTGCCTGTCAGGAGTGATGGCGTTGTTCCCTCCCACGGTCGGAGGACGTGGTCGGATTGTTTGGGTGCTCCGTCATCCAGTAGAGCCACGAGGAGCCGGGTTCTTGGAGGAGGTCCCTCTAAGAAGGCTTCGGTTTTGAGAATGTCATCCCCTCCGAATGATGTCGCTGGGTTATGGCATAATGAAGTGGAGGAAGAGGAAGAAGAGGACGAGGTCGTTGAGCTCATAAATATAGAGAGCTCGGTGGAGGTGATCGACCTCGTGTCTGATTCGGAAGAGGAGGAGGACCCGAGTGAGGGGTCCACCATTCCTGGAATCTCTTGAGTTAGCTCGTGGCCAGTCGATGATCCCTTTTTGGTTTTTGTTGGGGGCTGTGTTTCTTTTTGATTTTTGTATATGTTAGTGGCGATGTAGTTTCCGCCTTGTTGACTTAGTTTGTATGAACTAATTCTGACTTAACCGATTATATGCGTTACGTTATTTAGGAAATTTTGAATCAGGTTAGGTTATCATTCGATAACGTTAAGTTGATTTTCCGCATTCGAGTTACGTAAAGTGATGTCTCGGAAAACGAAGGTTTTTAAAAGGAAACAATTTTATATCTCCAATTCAAAAAAAAAATTACCCATTTGTCCACAATGTTATGAGAAGTATTTTTCGGGGCGTTACAACATGGTCTGGTGACTTGTTTTCATTGCAATGAGGTAGGGCACTACAAGTCTTCATGCCCAAAGCTAAAATGGGAAGCAGTGAACTCAGTGCAGGCGACACGACCAGCTAACGAAGATCTCATTCAAGTTACCTGCAACATTAACGAGATTCCTTTATCTGTACTGTTTGATTCGGGTGCGACCCATTCCTTTATTGATATTGATGATGTCAATCGTTTAGCTTTACCTGTTGTGTCTTTGCCTTATGATTTGCTTGTATCCACCCCCACTAGTGAACCAGTTATTGTGTCGACCGTGTGTTCCCAATTTCCGATGACTTTAGAAAACCGAGTATTTTTTGTGGACCTGATATGTCTACCCTTATCCCAGTTAGATATCATTTTAGGGATGGACTGGTTATCTAAGAATCATGTTCTTTTGAACTGTTTTAGTAAGACCGTAGTGTTTAGTGAACCTATAGAAACCAGTAAACCCAACTATGTGGCTAAAAGTACATCTGCCAATGAGATGGAGAAGTTGTTGAAGAACGGAGCTCAGGTGTTTATGATGTTGGCTTCGTTGGAAAAGGAAGGTAGAGCAGAGATTCAGAGCCTACCTGTAGTCAGAGACTTCTCCGAGGTATTTCCGGAAGATATTCCTGGATTACCTCCATTAAGGGAGATAGAGTTTGCTATCGATCTAGTTCCTGGAACTGCACCGATCTCTATCGTTCCTTTTAGGATGGCACTGTTGGCGCTAACGAAGTTGAAGAAGCAGTTGGAAGATCTACTGCAGAAGCAATTTGTCAGACCTAGCGTCTCGCCGTGGGGTGCACCAGTATTGTTTGTCAAGAAAAAGGATGGTAGCATGAGGTTGTGCACCGATTACCGGCAGCTGAGTAAGGTCACCATCAAGAACAAGTACCCGTTGCCGAGAATCGAGGATTTGATGGATCAACTGAGAGGAGCTACAGTGTTTTCTAAGATCGATCTGAGATCGGGATATCACCAAATATGCGTGAAGTCGGAAGATATACCGAAAACTGCTTTTCGGACGCGTTATGTTCATTATGAATACCTTGTGATGCCATTTGGTGTAACCAATGCTCCTACGGTATTCATGGATTACATGAACATAATTTTTCATCCTCATCTCGACACATTTGTAGTCGTATTTATCGATGATATTCTAATTTACTCAAAGACTGCAGAAGAACATGCTGAGCATCTGCGAGTGGTGCTACAGATATTGAAAGATAATAAGCTTTATGCCAAACTTTCGAAATGCGAGTTTTGGCTAGAGTCTGTAAATTTTCTCGGTCATGTGATCTCGAAGGGAGGAATTGTAGTGGATCCTACAAAGGTGGAGACTGTAATGGACTAGAATTCTCCTAAGTCAGTAACGGAGATCAGGAGTTTCCTTGGTTTGGCGGGCTATTATCAGAAGTTCATTGAAGGATTCTCCAAACTGGCGTTGCCGCTAACTATGCTGACAAGGAAAGATAAACCGTTTGTCTGGACGGCCAAGTGTGAAGAGAATTTTCAGGAATTGAAGAAGAGGTTTACCACAACACCTGTTTTGATCTTACCAAATCCTAGCGTGAACTACAATGTGTATTGTGACGTGTCGAAGCAACGATTAGGTTGTGTGTTGATGCAACAAGGGAAGGTAGTGGCTTACGCGTCAAGACAGTTAAAAACTCATGAACAGAATTACCCAACACACGATCTGGAACTAGCTGTGATCGTATTTGCTCTCAAGATTTGGAGACACCATCTGTACGGTGTAAGGTTTGAGGTTTTCAGCGATCATAAGAGCTTAAAGTACTTATTTGATCAGAAGGAACTGAATATGAGGCAAAGGAGGTGGATAGAATTCCTCAAAGATTATGATTTTGATCTTCAGTACCACCCTGGGAAAGCAAATGTGGTAGCTGACGCATTAAGCAGGAAGTCTTTCAATATCTCGACGATGATGGTTAGCGAGATGAAGCTCATAGAAGAATTCAGAGATTTGAATCTAGCGGTTCAAGTTGGACCTAAGAGTTTGATTTGTGGCATGCTCACCGTAACGAATGAGTTCATGGAGTAATTGAAAGGTTTACAAGATTCAGACTCAAAACTGCAAGAGAAGAAAATTCTGCTGATTGAAGGAAAAGCCCCAGAATTTCAGATTGGGACAGATGGGGTACTCAAGTGCAAAAACAGAATTTGCGTGCCAAAAGACCCTGAATTGAGGATGGCAATCTTGGACGAAGCACACCGGAGCAAGTTGAGTATTCACCCGGGAACTACCACTCACGAAGATTGAACACAAGCGACCTGGTGGAGAACTACAAATATTGGATATTCCGGTTTGGAAATGGGACAGCATTTCGATGGACTTCGTGAGTGGATTTTCGAAGACTAAGAAGGGTTACGATGTTGTTTGGGTAATTGTGGACCGTTTGACCAAGACAGCTCACTTTCTGCCTATCAACATGAAGTACTCTTTGGAGAGATTGGCGGAGTTGTACATTAAAGAGATTGTCTGATTGCATGGCATTCCCACTAATATCATCTCGGATAGAGATCCGCGCTTCACTTCCAAGTTCTGGAATGGTTTGCAATCAGCTTTGGGGACTAAGTTAAGCCTGAGTTCAACTTATCACCCGTAGACTGATGGTCAATCAGAAAGGACGATCCAATCATTGGATGATCATCTTAGAGCATGTGTATTGGAGAACCCAGGAAGTTGGGTTGATCATCTTCATTTGATGGAGTTCACCTACAATAACAGCTTTCATTCAAGTATTGATATGGCGCCGTATGAAGCTTTGTACGGCAGGAAATGCAGAACGTCGTTATGCTGGTTTGAAACGGGGAGAGTTTGATTTTAAGACCCGTTGTGGTTCAACAAACGATGGACAAGATTCGAATGATAAGGGAGAACATGAAGACAGCTCAGAGCAGACAGAAGAGCTACTATGACAAGAGAAGAAACTCTATCAGTTTTGAAGAAGGCGATCATGTATTCATTAGAGTGGTTCCAACAAGTGGTATTGGCAGGTTATTAAAAGCCCGTAAACTTACCCCAAAATTCATTGGACCTTACCAAATCCTTAGGAAAGTTGGACCAGTAGCTTACCAAATAGCCTTACCACCTTTATTGTCCAATCTACACAACGTTTTTCATGTGTCTCAACTTAGAAAATACATTAGTTACCCGTCGCACATAATCGAACCCGATCAATTCAGTTAAAGGATAATCTTACGTTTGAGACATTGCCAGTACAGATCAGTGATCGGAGTATCAAGACTCTTCGAGGGAAAGAAATCGCATTGGTTAAGGTCATATGGAATCAAGCGAATGGCGAAGATGCGACTTGGGAGGTCGAGAATGCGATGAGAGAATCCTATCCCCATCTGTTTGAGTGAGAGGTATGCTCTATTTTCAAGGACGAAAATCTTTTAGGGGGGGGGGGAGGATTGTAACACCGCAAATTTTACGATTTTCAATTATAAGATTTTAATAATATCGTTATTAATTATATTTTCGAAAATGAATTTCTGGGTATTTTAGGTAAAGAATTAGACAAAACTCTAGTCGAGTTTTAGTCTTGTAATTATATTTCCAATTTGGTGGTAAATATTCATGATTTTTGGAGACAGTCGGTTTCGGACCGCTGTCGGGGCCGAATCTCATCACCCGGTACGGCTCAAAAAGTGGTTTTTGAGTTCCGTAACTCGGAATCGAATTCCGATTGCACCGTTGGCTTCATAATTTCATTTCGAGTCAATATAGACCCTGAGTACAGTCATACCTATTTTCTAAATATTTTTCACTCGGAATGTCGAAATCTGAAATTCTAATCGAATATTAAGATCGGGCATGTTTATCGCACGTGTCCGTGAGGTGGTCATTTCACGTTGGGATGTGAAAGTTGCTTTTCCATAAAGCAAATTTCACATCGCTTTCACCAATATCTCATGAGCACATCATTAGCCACCCTAGGAGATTTTTCATGATTGCCTAGAGGGAAATCTTATTTCCCTCTCTCCTTAAACACTCACACTTCACACCTCACTCTCACACTCTCTCATTTTCAAAATTTGCCAAGAGGAGGTAAATCCTCTCTTCATATTTTTCTCTCATTTCTCCTTGTCTCTTCCATCTTCAATCCTTGATCTCTCAACATTCAACCAATGGATGTTGATGAGATTTAAGTATGTTGTTCATGAGTATGTCAAGAACATATTCAACCGTTGAGG
>NW_017721669.1:0-801 GCF_001865875.1 Lupinus angustifolius | reverse complement strand
GAATATATATGATTGTTGATGAAATGTGTTGAATATTGTATATGAATGTTGTTGGGAACTTTTCTGTGTGCAGGTGTTTGAAAAACCATATTTAAATGTATTTTCGGTTGCCGAAAAGGGCAAAATTGGTATTCTGTCCAAGTCCTTGTCGCTTGTTCGAGAAACTCTCGCCTGGGCGAGCACAGTCTCGCTTGGGCGAGGGACTAGGCGAGGGGAAGTTTTGGTTCTGGAACTCCCTCGCCTGGGCGACAAAATCTCGCTTGGGCGAGCAAGCCTCGCCTGGGCGAGTAAGGGCCTCGCTTGGGCGAGAAAGCCTAGGATTTTAATGAATTTTTGGAAGTCTCTCGCTTGGGCTAGAGATGTCTCGCTTGGGCGAGAATGCCCAGGATTTTTATGAGTCCCTGGAACTCTCTCGCTTGGGCGATAGATGTCTCGCTAGAGCGAGAAGCGACCTCGCTTGGGCGATAGTACCTTCGCCTGGGCGAGAAAGGCTTCAGTTTATTTGAGCTTTAAAGATGAAATGTCGCTTGGGCGACTAGTCCCTGCGTTGGCGAGGGATAGTGTGGAATGATTTAAATGAGATGATGTTGTGAACAATGCGATGAACCCAGGTAGGGTGTGTTGTGATATAAAAGTTGTGGAATGAGATCATGGCTTAGATGAGAAGCATGACTCCACAAAATGTGTGAAAGCATTGTTTATGTTTATGCCTTGTTGGGAAAGTATCCGACTTGAGGTCGTCAACTAGGGGGGTACCCTAGTAAGGATACATGATATCATGGAACAACGATCGACCGACCG
>NW_017721668.1:0-5197 GCF_001865875.1 Lupinus angustifolius | reverse complement strand
CGAGATCGATGAGAGGGATGCCCAGAAAGCGTTTGTACGACCTAGGTCCGGGTAGGACTGTTCCTGAGGGAACCGATCGATCTATTTTTAATTCCTTGTGAGGATATGTTATTTCGGGTACGTACAAAGCGGCTTGGTATGGGACCAGTACTCTCGATTATTTACGATTAGGATGTTGGATGGATTTTGGTGTAAGGTGGATCATCATGTCATATCATGCATACATTATCATTGTGTAAGTGAATCCCCACATATGAGCTACAAGCATTGTGTATTCCTACGTTTATACGTTTATGCATGTGATATGGTTATGAGTAGAATGTTGATTATATTACTTGATATATTGGTATGTTAGAATAAATGGTAAGTTATAAATTTCTTCATGATGTCGATGATAACTGATGAACTATATGTTTTTTTGTCTGAGTGTGATATTCTGAGTAAGTCCATGCCGTCAATGAATTTATGATCATTAGATGTCTTACTCTCTCTGATGTATGGTTCTTGTTTTGTTTATATTTACTATGCAGATGTTCGAGGTTATCACTTCACGATGTCCCCGATGGGACAATGGGATAGTGACGGGCACAGATATACCTACACAGGCCCCTGCAGTCTGTCGTTGCACATGGTGTGCAACGGGTCATCGATGATGATCCCTCAACCCGATGTCTACATTGACACTTCTTTCACCTTGCCGCCAAGGAGGCTGAGGTCTCCAGAGGATGGACTTCGGAACCCGTCAGTCAGGTGTGATGGCGTTGTTCCATCCCATGGTCGGAGGGCGTGGTCAGATTGTTTGGGTGCTCCATCATCCAGTAGAGCCACGAGGAGCCGGGTTCTTGGAGGAGGTCCCTACAAGAAGGCTTCGGTTTTGAGAATGTCATCCCCTTCGAATTATGCCGCTGGGTTATGGCATAATGAAGTGGATGAAGAGGAAGAAGAGGACGAGGTCATTGAGTTCGTAAATGTAGAGAGCTCGGTGGAGGTGATCAACCTCGTGTCTGACTCAGAAGAGGAGGAGGACCCGAGTGAGGAGTCCAGTATTCCTGGAATCTTTTGAGTTAGCTTGTGGCCAGTCGATGTCCCCTTTTTGGTTTTTGTTGGGGGTTGTGTTTCTTTTTTATTTTTGTATATGTTAGTGGCGATGTAGTTTCCGCCTTGTTGATTTAGTTTGTATGAACTAATTTTGACTTAACCGATTATATGCATTATGTTATTCAAGAAATTGTGAATCAGGTTAGGTTATCATTCGATAACGAGAAGTTGATTTTTAGCATTCGAGTTACTTAAAGTGATGTCCCGGAAAAGGAAGGTTTTTAAAAGGAAACAATTTTATATCTCCAATTCAAAAAAAAACAATTAACCATTTTTCCGCAATGTTTTGAGAAGTATTTTTCGGGGAGTTACACAACTTCACTAAGCCTGCTCAAGCTCAGGATAACTGGTGCAACAACATTTGGTCAATCTCTATTCCTCCTTCTAAGTCTTTTGTTACTTGGAGACTCTACAATAATAGAATGCCAAATGATGAAAACCTGAAGTTGAGGGGCATGGCTCTGCCATCAATCTGCAATCTGTGTTGGTCCACTGATGTGTCTTCTACTCATCTATTCTTAAATTACAGCTTTGCAAAGTTAATATAGAATTGGTTGAGCACTCAATTCGGTTACTACCTTGATCATGCTTCTCTCAAGAGCCTCATGTCCTTCTCCACACAATGGAGCCCTCAGTTGAAGCAGCTTTTAGTAGATGCCATTATTAATTCCATTTCTGTTATCTGGCTCTACAGGAATAAATCCAGATTTGACAACTTGTCCATCTCCTTTGGCCAAGCAATTTCAAAAATCAAGTTGGATACTTCTTTCACTGGAAACTTCTCTAAGTTGTGTGCTAAGCCTTCTTTGCTGGAATTCTCTATCCTGAAAGCATTCCATGTTCACTGCAATTATAGCAAGGCCCCTGCAATTGCAGAGGTCAATTGGATCTTGCCTTCGATGGGTTGGATGAAGATTAACACTGATGGTGCGGCTAAGGGGTCCCCGGGGCATGCAGGGGGTGGTGCTATTTTCAGGGATGGCAAGGGAGATTGTTTGGGATGCTTTGCTTCTTACTTTAACATTCAGGACTCCCTTTATGCAGAAATTCTTGCTGCCATTATAGATGTCCAGATTGCTCACTCTAAGGGTTGGTTTCTAATCTGGTTGGAATGTGATTCAACCTCGGTGGTGGAAATTTTCAGGGGTAGTAAGCCGGTTCCTTGGAAGCTAAGTAACCTTATGAACAAGTGCCAGAAAATTATGTTCGGTATGCAAGTTCAAGTGTCTCATATATTTAGGGAAGGGAATGCGTGCGCGGATAAATTGGCAAACTTTGGTGTGAATTATAGAATGGATTATTGGTGGAATTACCCTCATTCCTTCTTGTTGCATGATTTTCATAGAAATATGTTACTCCTCCCTAACTATAGGTTTAGAGGCTTGTAATGGTTCTTTGCTTTGGCATCTTTAATATATTTGTGAGTGTCCGAATATGACACTCAGATCTCCTAAACCATCTCAAAGGTTTTGGAGTTAACTTGGGTTTTAAGAAACCCAAGATTTTTATGTTTGAATGCTTTTGAATATATATGATTGATGATGAAATGTGTTGAATATTGTATATGAATGTTGTTGGGAACCTTTCTGTGTGCAGGTGTTTGAAAAACCATGTTTGAATGTGTTTTTGGTTGTCGAAAAGGGCAAAATTGATATTCTGTCCAAGTCCATGTCGCTTGGGCGAGAAACTCTAGCTTAGGCGAGCTTAGCCTCGCTTGGGCGAGGACTGGGCGAGGGACTGAGTGAGGGGAAGTTTTGGTTCTGGAACTCCCTCGCCCGGGCAACAAAGTCTCGCTTGGGCGAGCAAGCCTCGCCTGGGCGAGTAAGGACCTCACTTGGGCGAGAACGCCCAGGATTTTAATGAGTTTTTGTAACTTTCTCGCTTGAGCGAGAGATGTCTCGCTTGAGAGAGAAGAGGTCTCGCTTGGGCGATAAAGCCCAGGATTTTAAGAAGCCTCTAGAACTCTCTCGCTTGAGGGAGAGATGTCTCGCTTGAGCGAGAAGAGGTGTCGCTTAGGCGCTAGTACCTTTGCCTGGGCGAGAAAAGCTTCAGTTTATTTGAGATTTAAAGATGAATTGTCGCTTGAGTTTATTTGAGAAAAGCTTCAGTTTATTTGGCGAGGGACAGTGTGGAAAGATTGAAATGAAATGATGTTGTGCACAATGTGACGAACCCGGTTAGGGTGTGTTGTGATATAAAGGTTGTGGAATGAGATCATGGCTTATATGAGAAGCATGACTCCAAAAAGTATGAAAGCATTGTTTGTGTTTGTGCCTTGTTGGGCAAGTATCCGACTTGAGGTCGTGAACTAGGGGGGTACCCTAGTAAGGATACACGATATCACTGAACAACGATCGACTGATCGTAAGAGGCTTGGTCATGTGACCGTCTAGGGGTATTCGGTGATGGGTTGTGATTGAGATGTTACCTTGAGCATGTGCGGTTGACGTACTATCGGGTCCCACGAGAAGCATTCCTTGTCGGGAGATGGCTTAAGGATGGGCCGATCATGTGTTTGATTAATACATTTGCATTTGATTCTGATTAAGAATGCATTGCTTGGTGACCATGAAGTAGTGGGGAGGAAATGATGGGACGACTTAGAGCATCGTGATGTAAGCAGGGACGACACTAATTGGACGGTGATTAGCCAACAATGTCTTGAGGGAGAGTCTGGGTGAGACGAGTCCCTTGTATTCCTGGGGAGGTACCCTGTTGGATCGGACAGTTCTCACAGGCCAAACTACGCAATCTCTGACAACCCCGGGATTGCATTCGAGATCGATGAGAGAGATGCCCAGAAAGCGTTTGTACGACCTAGGTCCGGGTAGGACTGTTCCTGAGGGAACCGATCGATCTATTTTTAATTCCTTGCGAGGATATGTTATTTCGGATGCGTACAAAGAGGCTTGGTATGGGACCTGTACTCTCGATTATTTCCGATTAGGATGTTGGATGGATATTGGTGTAAGGTGGATGATCATGACATATCATGCATACATTATCATTGTGGAAGTAAATTCCCACATGTGAGTTACAAGTATGGTGTATTCCTATGTTTATGTATGTGATGTGATTATGACTATAATGTTGATTATATTATTTGACATATTGGTCATGTTGAAATAAATGGTAAGTTATGAATTTCTTCATGATGTTGATGATAAATGATGAATTATATGTTTAAATATATTTTATGGCTGAGTGTGATATTCTGAGTAAGTCCACGCCGTCAATGAATTTATGTTCATTAGATGTCTTACTCTCTCTGCTGTATTGTTCTTGTTTAGTCACGTTCGAGGTTATCACTTCACCATGTCCCCGATGGGACAAGGGAATAGTGATGGGTACAGATACACATACGCAGGCCCCTACGGTCTATCTTTGCACATGATGTGCAACGGGTCATCGATGATGATCCCTCAACCTAACGCCGACATTGACACTTCTTTCACCTTGCCGCCAAGGGAGCTAAGGTCTCCAAAGAATGGAATTCGGTACCCGCCAGTCAGGAGTGACGGCGCCGTTCCCTTCCACGGTCGGAGGACGTGGTCAGATTGTTTGGGTGCTCTGTCATCCAGTAGAGCCACGAGGAGCCGGGTTCTTGGAGGAGGTCCCTGCAAGAAGACCAAGGTTTTGAGAATGTCATCCCCTCCGAATTATGCCGCGGGGTTATGGCATGACGAAGTGGAAGGAGAGGAAGAGGAAGACGAGGTTATTGAACTCGTAAATGTAGAGAGTTTGGTGGAGGTGATCGACCTCGTGTCTGACTCGGAAGAGGAGGACCCGATTGAGGGGTCCAGCATTCCTGGAATCTTCTGAGTCAGCTTGTGGGCTCGTCGATGTCCCCTTTTTGTTTTGATGGGGGCTAAGTTTCTTTTTTATTTTGTATATGATAGTGGCGATGTAGTTTCCGCCTATGTTGACTTAGTTTGTATGAACTAATTATGACTTAACTGATTATATGCATTGTGTCATTCAGGAAATTGTTAATCAGGTTAAGTTATCATTCGATAACGATAAGTTGATTTTCCGCATTTGAGTTACTTAAAGTGATGTCCCGAAAAAGGAAGGTTTTAAAAAGAAAATTTTATAGATC
>NW_017721667.1:0-2207 GCF_001865875.1 Lupinus angustifolius | reverse complement strand
AAGGTATCGCTCTTTATCCCAAGACCTCTAAGTCTTTGTGTGAAGAACACCTTACCTAA
This sequence comes from Lupinus angustifolius, assembly GCF_001865875.1. Classification (NCBI taxonomy): domain Eukaryota; kingdom Viridiplantae; phylum Streptophyta; class Magnoliopsida; order Fabales; family Fabaceae; genus Lupinus; species Lupinus angustifolius. The sequence goes on along the minus strand of NW_017721667.1, from coordinate 2,148 downwards.
CCGCAGCTAGGATTTTCCCAATCCTTTAACAACAATGCTTTGAGTTATGAATGAGTACTTAATACTCAGATATTACAATGAAAACCAAAGCCTAAAACCTAAGCAAGAACTCACAAGATGTCCTAGTCTAATATTGGTGTTCATGCATGAGGTTTCTGAAAATATGCAATCTTTAAATAACTATGTTTTTCTTTTCAAGAAACAAAAGAATAATGCAAGAAAGCTTTTGAAAGAAACATGCAAGATGAATGTGAAAGCTAAAGCCTTAGGATGATCTAATCTTTATCCTAATTCAACACTTTCTAATAGATTCTAACAATGATGATCTATATCTATTCTCTTGTGTTTTTCACTCTTCTTTTTTTTACTTTTTCTTGCTTAACCGTTTCTACAACTAGCCAGTATTTATACAAAACATAATTTGGCTCTCAAAAACGGTTTTTCAGTTATGTTGTTAAAACAACAGAAAACACTTACGTTAATCGATTAACGAGTTACCTTAATCGATTAACCAGTGTGAAAATTCACTTGTTAATGTATGGTAAACTCCCTATATGATAAAATCAATGTATTCAAATGCATGGACCTACTTATCATATATTTCTAGATGATGTCTCATTTTTTTTAGTGGATTAATTACTTTATTAAGTCTTGTGAGACTCACACCTAGGTTTACCTAACCTAGACTCAATATCTATGGCAAACATCTTAGACTTCTAAAAAGATAATAAAGAAAAATAGCATAGACACCACTTGAGCCATCGGCATGTTGATTGTTGAGCCATCTTCAAGCTTTAGCTAATTCATTGTCTTCATCAAAAACATAGGCAAACGTTACTAATGCAACCCTAGAAGATTTGCACTCTCAATCTCCCCCTTTTTGATGATGACAAACACCACATCAAATCTTATGTTACATTTGATGAATTAGCTTGATGATGTTGTACATTTGCATAATGATTGTGACTTCAAAGTTGAAAGCACTTTGCTCCCCCTTAGGTGAGCAACCTTTCTCCCCCTGCAAATAACATCAAACACAACAAGCAACCTTTCTCCCCCTTTTGAAATTATCAAAAAGATACGAATATTCAATTCTAGTCAAAAGTCAGAAGAGTTATAGCAATTTATTTTAAAAATAACTATAATTATTAACATAGGCAATAACCAGTTTGAGAAGCTTAAACATATGCACAATTGTACATCATTTAATCGATTAATAACATGTCTTAATCGATTAAATGAACAGCAGATAGCAGCAGAACAGTTTGAATGGCATGAAGGGTTATGCAGAAGCAAATCAAGTGCGGAATGATTAAGCATTTAATATCTTTGCGCATATTGCAATAGGCATAATCATTTAATATAATCACATATACCAATCATGATCAAGATCCAGTTCAAACAAAGTAAGGTGCTACATGCAACATAATTAACCATTTAAGCGTGACATATCCATTATGTAAACATTTAAGACATGGAATGATTAAACATATATGTAAGCCATTTGTTAGTAGCATACCACTTGTTAGTAGTATTAGTTACAAAAACACAATTTCATTTTAGGCTATTTTCATTTTAAGGCATATTCCAATCATTCAATTATAATACACAATTAAGACATGTTCAAGATTCATGCAAAAACAAGTTCTATTTAACATAATTAGCAAGGTTCAACATAGTTACAAAATGCTAAAAGATGGTACAATCATAATCATGAGATGTACTTGACTCAAAAATATAAGCGTAAGCCACAAATCAACAAAAAATTAACTTTAAAAAAAATTGAGCACAGGTAATCGATTATCACAAAGTTTAATCGATTAAGATGATTTATTTCAGACAGCTTTAGCTACTGGAACTCTTTTAATCAATTATACATAGATGTTAATCGATTAATGACAGAAAATTGACAGTTTTAAAAACGATTTTGAGCTTACTAAGAGATAATTTTGTAACCTTGTTAATATATTTACATTGCTTACCCTTTGGAGATAGATCAATATTACCACTTGTTTATGATACTACTTGTGATACCACTTGTTAGGTGATACTGGATGAAAAGTTTGATGAAATGATGTTTGAATGGTGTATTTGACATTCAAAGTGCGTTGCTCCCTCTTTCATTGTTCTTCCCTTTATCTTCTCCCC
>NW_017721666.1:0-286 GCF_001865875.1 Lupinus angustifolius | reverse complement strand
ATTTCGACATAAGCTGCATATAATTCATCATATGGAGGAGAGTCATTAGAGCATGATGAAGTATAGGAATGTACCTCAATAGAATTATATTCATCACTAGATGTGCACTTCTCATACACTTGTGCTATAAGGCATATCTTTGAATTTATCTCCTCATCGGATGAGCTAGAAGTCGAATCTTTCTCGGAGTCGTTCCAAACAATGTATGCTTCTTTTGACTTGGACATTCGAGAGTTGCTCTTCTTGTTTGAGTTCTTGGCTTCTTTCTTGAGATTCTTGATCCCTC
>NW_017721665.1:0-807 GCF_001865875.1 Lupinus angustifolius | reverse complement strand
TGTAAAGTATCCCACATTTCTTTTGAATAAAGGCATTGCGAGACTCTAAAGAATTCGTCATAAGATAAGGCCGAAGTAATAATGTTCTTGGCCTTAAGGTCATGTTGGACCTTTCTTTTCTCAATATCCGTCCATAAGCCTTTAGGCTTTTCTTTAAACTCGCCATCCACCATATGAAGTGTAATGTATGGACCATTGACAACGGAAACCCAAATGTCCGTGTCTATTGCCTCGATATAGATTCTCATGCGAACCTTCCAATAGGCATAACCTTCGCCATTGTATATGGGAGGGCGGTTAATGGATGCGCCATCCCCGCCAAATGGGTTATTAGAGCCCATATGCAGTCCCTCTTGGATCACGCGGATGCGGTTGAGCTAGCACGTCGTACTAGCTCTGATACCACTTGTTAGGTATCAGTGGCGGAATACACCTAGAAAGGGGGGGTTGAATAGGTGTGGCGAAACTCAATTTCCACTTTTCTGGTTTTTACACACTTTCTGAAAAATGCACAGTAAATCGATTAACAACTGCTCTTAATCGATTAACCAGTAACAGAAACAGAATGATTAAAACAACAACTTGCAATGTTATTAACAAACACACAAACAAATATAAAACATATACTTTTCTGCACGATTAACAAGAACATAACAAGGAACAAGTATGCAAAATATTAGTTTCAGATTCGCATTAAAACATATTGAAACATAAAAGAGAAAAGGATAGAAAAGATTGTGCAGGGATTTTATTCTGGTTCGTTTTGTTGTCCACTGCAAAACTACATCCAGTCCTCTCCTCTAATTT
>NW_017721664.1:0-11483 GCF_001865875.1 Lupinus angustifolius | reverse complement strand
TTTTCCCAATCCTTTAACAACAATGCTTTGAGTTATGAATGGGTACTTAATACTCGGATATTACAATGAAAACCAAAGCCTAAAACCTAAGCAAGAACTCACAAGACGTCCTAGTCTAATATTGATGTTCATTCATGAGGTTTCTGAAAATATGCAATCTTTAAAGAACTATCTTTTTCTTTTCAAGAAACAAAAGAATAATGCAAGAAAGCTTTTGAAAGAAACATGCAAGATGAATGTGAAAGCTAAAGCCTTAGGATGATCTAATCTTTCTCCTAATTCAATACTTTCTAATAGATTCTAACAATGATAATCTATATCTATTCTCTTGTGTTTTTCACTCTTCTTTTTTTTACTTTTTCTTGCTTAACCGTTTCTACAACTAGCCAGTATTTATACAAAACATAATTTGGCTCTCAAAAACGGTTTTTCAGTTATGCTGTTAAAACAGCATAAAACACTTACGTTAATCGATTAACGGGTTACCTTAATCGATTAACCAGTGTAAAAATTCACTTGTTAATGTATGGTAAACTCCCTATATGATACATGCTCATGCAATGCATGATTTCCAAAATATAATACCTTTAATGCATAAAATCAATGTATTCAAATGCATGGACCTACTTATCATATATTTCTAGATGATGTCTTATTTTAATGGATTGATTACTTTATTAAGTCTTGTGAGACTCACACCTAGGTTTACCTAACCTAGACTCAATATCTATGGCAAACATCTTAGACTTCTAAAAAGATAATAAAGAATAATAGCATAGACACCACTTGAGCCCTCGACATGTTGATTGTTGAGCCATCTTCAAGCTTTAGCTAATTCCTTATCTTCATCAAAAACATAGGCAAACTTTACTAATACAACCCTAGACGCTTTGCACTCTCATATATTAAATTCAGAATTAATAACATATGTAAATTAGTAACATATAATAATTTAGTAATATATATATATATAACTTAGTAACTTATAATAGTAACATGTAAATGAATACAATTCATAATTAACAACATACATAACAATTAGTAACATATATAATAATATAATTTATAATTAGTAATATATACAACAATTTAGTAACATAGGTGACAATTAATAACATATACAACAATTTAATAACATATATAAGATTAGAATTGCACAAATTTAAAATTGGTAATTTAAGTTATATAATTGGAAAAAGAATTCAAACAATATTACAATTTTATTCACTAATATTTATTTCTTTGATATTTGGTATAATTCGGTTTAAATAATTCTTAAATTTTTAAAACTAAAAACTGAACTGAACTTAAATAATTCTTAATAAAACTCCAATCAAACCATGTTATGTGGTTTTTTCGGTTCGACACACTGGTTTCCCGATTAAAACTACCAATAAACTAAGGGTAATTTACCATTTTTTATATTAAATTTAAACTTCATTGAAGTTTATATATTCAAATGGTATGATATCCATTTAATTACTATTATTCTAGACTTACCTTAATTAAGAAAAATGACATTATTAAAATTTATATTTTTAACAAGTTGATATATATGTCTTTATTACCTTAACTTAATATTCAATTTATTTTAACTTGTTATTAATCAATTTCGTTTTAATTTAATTACCAGTTTGTATATATACATATTGCGAAATCAAGTGTTTTTAATTGTTACTAAAAATCATGATTTAATTAAGTAGTTAATAAGGAAACAATCATATAAACACGGATGGATTGCTTGCAAAAATTTTGAATTACGATTGTCATTTTATAAGGAAGGAACTTAAAATATGTAAAAGGAAACAATTATCATCTACGATGTAAATGATTAATAATTCAGTCCATGATCAATTAATTGCGAATTATCACTTTCATTTGAAATTGAGTTAAATATTAAATTTTGATTTTTCAATTTGAATATATTAGAAAATATTCGGAAAATTTCTAAAAATTAATTGTATTTTTTTATTTTTCGTTATCATTAAGTGACACTGGCTCAATTGTTTTAATTTTTTTAATTCGGTAATTAATAATCATTATTTTTTGTAAATTTTAATTTTTTCCTTCCAAATTTCAGTTTTTGAGTTTCTAAACATTTAAGAATAGTAACTTGTTCATAACTTCATATAATATTGTATTAGAAAATGATAACATATTAAAATAATAGAGTAATATATGTATTATCAATGTAAATACTTATATACAGTAAGTATATTATTCACTATTTTTTTTAAGAGTCAATAATAATTAAAAATGAATATTTGATAATAAAATAACAGTAAATAAAATTATTATACTATCAATACATATATTTTTCCTCTTAAAACAATTTTGCTCTAGTTTATATTTAAGGATGTTGTTAACAATGTCTTCAAAAACAAAAAAAATTATGCACTAAGTGAAAGGGTAAGAGTTTTACATTTTTAATTTATCATCTACTATTTATTTTTAATTATTATTAACTTTTCAAAAAAATTACAAATTAATTGCTAATAATATATTAACTACATATAAATTTTTAAATTGACAATATACAGATATTACACTCATATTTTTATATCATTTTAATTCAATGAGACTGATTAGATAATAGCAGAAGATGCATCACATTATTTGCATTTCCTTTTTTCTTCTTAATGGACATTACTATGACATTTTAATTGCTTTAAAATATAAAAAATTGGTATTTATTTTTTTCTTCTTCATATTATTATTATTTTTTTGATAAATAAAAATTGTATTAAAACGAGCACAAGGGGTGCCCACCCAATACAAAAGAGATCAAGACGTCAACTTTGTAGTATGAAGTCCTATACAAGTTTTGGGATCCATGCACCAACTTGCAAAAGAAACATAATTTTTAGAATTAAAAGAGTTAAACCAAATCCAAGATCTAGTTTGAATTAGATCAATAAGGTTCACATAACTCGGCGCCTTCTCCAAGAAGATCATATCATTTCTCAAAAGCCACACAGACCAGACGACGGCAAACCAAAGCATTCTCCACAATTTTGCACATTTACCACTTCTCAGGGATTCATGATGCTTGAAAGACTCCATAATTGAAGAAGTAGTTACAACATTTGTTTGTAACCAAGAATAAAAGCCCTTCCAAACACTTAAAGCAAAGTCACAAGATATGAATAAGTGATCAATGGATTCAACATGATTATTACATAACTTGCAAACCATGTCATCCATTGTCACAATAACATTCCTTTTAAATAATTCATCCTTTGTTGGGAGCCTTCTTCTCATAAGTTTCCAAACAAGCAAATAAGTTTCCAAACTAATAATAAAACATATTATTATTAGTTTTATATATACATTGTACTTATAATATTATTATGTGTATGATATAAAATAAATATCAAAATATTTTTGTATATGACGTGATATTCTCACAACAAGTTGTGCTATTGACCTTCGGGTTTTGGAGCTAATTAGGTTGAAGCCTCCAAAATGACAATGCCAGAATTCAAACCTTGACATTGGAGGTGAAGTTTGTCTAAGACTAAGAGCACACAGTAACCTAATGCGGTGGATCATTTTTGGATAAATATCAAAAATATATTTTTTTGGAAAGGAAATATCAAGTGTTTTATATAATCACCATTTTGCATATATTTTATTTTAATTAATTTTTTAAATTACCTTTTTCATACTATTAAAATGATACAACATATTAAATTTGCTTAACATACACACAAAACAGTATTACTATAAATTACTTTTTAACTCCAGCTATATAATTCATTAAAACCATTATACATACAAAATAACTATTAAAATTATTTTCATATTCATTCCAAATACATGTATTCAAGTCAATTGGCTATAGTTAAAATATAAACATGCTTTTTCTTGGATGGAAAGTAAATGTATATTTTAAGTATATACAAAAAGAAAATTATATATACACTAATAATATAAGATTTTTTTACAATGTTACTCTAAAATTTCCTATTCATGTTTAATCATCAACATCTTTTAAATATAAATAATATGTATTACTTTTATATAATTAAATGATAAATATTAGGTTAATTATATATAAATTTTTACATATACTCAATGCCATATTAAGTATCTTGTTTGTGGGCATTATCAAATTGTCATTTCTAAAATTTGTACCTGAAAAACTTCTATGTGATTATCTAGCTAGAAAGTTTTCTCATTTTCTTCACATTCATTTTAAATTTTATTTACTTATGAAAATGGATAAAAAGGTAATTTTGCAAGAAAAATTTTCAAATACCAATTTTACCTCTGATACAATATTATCTCTAATAATCATATTTATATTTCATATTATCCACTTAAATTTAGATGTATTATTATGACTCGTAATACATTTTATATCTGATATTTTAAAATTTTATCCTATATAAAGTTTATTTATGAAAGTGTTGCTTGTTAAATTTATTTAAGAAAAAAGCGGATTAACATAGTATCTGTTAAAACACTAGTAATAATCAGTTTTATTTATAAAATTTATTTTTATAGCTCTGTTTTTATTTTATTTTTATAGAAGAATAAAAAATTTCATTTCTTCATTAAATAAAAAATTAAAACTTGTTAACGTTTATACACAAATTAACACATTTTGATTTTATTGGGATAGATTTAAGATATTTAAAAAAAATTAATTGAAGTTTTCGCAAAACACAATTAGAAATTAAAATAAACAATAGGTGATAAAATTGAATTGTTTTCATAGAAAATAAAATAAATTTTTATGTTTTGATCAATAAGCTTAGAATAAATTGAACAAGAACTAATCGTTGCTTAAACTTATAACGTGTGAACACTTTCAGCCCTAGTTTTATTTCAATATGATTGATGGAACACTCTTTTTCAACAAAGACAATTTGCACGACGTATTAACAATTTGTTTTGCATTGATCAAATTAAACTTAAAACCAATTACCACTCTTTTTTTAAAGAGTAATAAAGTGGAAAAATAGAAAGCCAAAGATAACAAGCAGACGTATATTGTAGTTCATAATTGCCAAAATATTCCAGCTCAAAGTAAGATTGGAAAAAACAAACTCCTTCTACATTTACATTGACATCCAATCAGATTTTTTGTTATTCTTTTAAAAAAAATCTTATATGCCCATATGTTCATTACCATTGTATTTTTTTTATTTGAAAAAGTAAAAAATAATTATGAGCACTTTTATCAAATTGTAAGGATATTAAAACACTTCCATATTAGTGAAAACTATGTCCATAACTGAATTTTTGGAGATTACACTATTAAATATTAGAAACAGTGTACCTATACAACCCTAAAAAAGAAATAAGACACCGCTTGATATCGTGTGTAAATATAAATATAGGTGTTAAAGGTGACAATAACCAAACAACCTTAAACGCCGCATCTCTCTCTCATTTTTCTATCTACTATTTCATTTCGCTTTATTTTTGTACTTCTTTTTAGCTTTATTTAGCAATTTGCAGGTGAAGAAATTATGGGTCGTAGAAAGATTGAGATTAAGATGGTGAAGGACACCAACACCAGACAAGTAACATTCTCAAAGCGCAGAACAGGTTTATTCAAGAAAGCAAATGAATTATCCATTTTGTGTGGTGCTGAAGTTGCTATTGTTGTATTCTCCCCTGGTAATAAGCCTTACTCTTTTGGGCACCCAGATGTGGAATCTGTTGCATCAAGATTTCTTGAACAAGAGCCTCGACCAAACGTGCCATCTTCTTCTTCTTCTTGTGATGCCAATATGGAGAAGCTAAATCAACAACTTAATAATGTGATGAACCAGTTACATGAAGAGGAAAAGAAAGGTGAGGTTTATGATAAGGCCCTGAATCAACGCAAAAAGACCAAACTTGAGGAGCTTCAAGAAATGCTTGATTTAGCTGCAGAGCTCAAATTCAATGTAAAGTCTCGTTTAGATGATATGGAGGCAGTGGAAACTATGCTAATGATTAAAGAGAAACCCATAGAGTTTGATGAAAATCATGATTCAAAAAGGAAAAGAAGAGAGGATTAACGCCTTATAGCATTAGCAACTATATTTGGTGTTTGACTTTATCGTTTAACCCTAAATCCATGTTTCCCTTTCTTTTTCTAGTTAAAATCAGATGGAGAAATAAGATAGTAGTTGTGATGATTGAAGTGTTGTATTTTGAATTTCATAAATTTATGAAGAAAATAAAAGTAATTTGTTATAATATAAAAATCCAAATTGGTAACTGAGAAAAAAAACAATTTTGTTCCTAAAAATATCTCAAATTCGTTGTAAAAATTAAAATGGAGATCAAATTGATCCTGCTTTTGGTGCCAACATGAAATATGAGTTGAATATTATGATAGTTATGTCTCCTTTTATGTATATTGAAAAAGTTCTCATAGGAAACTAACTATCTATCAAACTATGAGTATTAATTTAAACAAATAAATTTACCCAAATTATTGAAATATACATTTTTTAGGCTAAACCAAACACATTCTATATATTTTAAATATTTTTATAAAAATAAATGCTTTTAATTAAACTATGTGTATAACAGTCGAAGATAATTTCATATATTCTTCTAAAAAACATATAATTATAAAAAACAAATTTAGTATCATTTTAGAAAAACAAAAGGCAAAATTTATGAATATGGCACATACTGGTCATGTAACAATGGCCATAAATTCTTCCTCCAAAGAGAATGACAAACAATAAGTATCTCAAAATTTAAACTTATGGTGTAAGATTAAGTCCTTGAAAGATTTAAACTTTCACTTGTTAAGTCTTGTGAAGGAGCAATATGGTGACCAATTTATTTTTTTCTTTGAATAACTAACTTGGTGACTATTGCATTTTTGGACCATTAATTTTACGTTTCACTCATATAAAAATATATTTACAAAAAATTATGAAAGAAATACATTTCTCCCTTTTTATACTTTAGAAACTACTATTTTGGCATAAATCTGATTTGTTTACAATTTATATTTTATTTTTCACAATGGACCAAGATGTCTTTACATAGATGTAATATTTCCTGCATTAAAAAAATACTTTTTTTGAGAATTTATTTACTTTTGGATATTTTAATTATAATATTAGTATATCTTATGTAAGATTGGAGCAATTTTACTAAGAAAATATAATGGATGTAGTGACATTTTAAAAGTTTGTTATATTGTCATTATATTATACACTTTCTATATTTAATTATTATTGATATTTGTATAAATTTTTACATTTTATGGATGATTAGCGTGTCGACCGGCACTCCGTGTCAGTCACCCGCATTCTTATTTTTTTGATATAGTAGTATGATCTTCATATTATATTATTTAAGAAAAATAACTTAAATACAAGAGTGCAGTATATAAACTCAATAAAGAGTGAAGATTTAAGAAGATAATATGTGATAGTTGATATGATATATATAAAACTTATGTCAATTTCTCATTTTGTGTCTATTTGGTGGAGAAAGATAGAAGATAGAAATAAGAGAATATGTGGAAGATTAATGATATTAAATTATTAATATAAAAAATGAAAGTAATATGTGGAAGTTTATAGTAGTTATTAAAAATATAAAAGGGTAAGTTTGGAATATAAAAATTATACCATGAGGTAATTATTACTTGTTTTGCCTTTATTAATAGTATAGATATAATAACTGTGTATAAATCTTTACAATAAAAATAGATAAATATTACACCTCATACAAATAAATAGGCACTAAATTTGGTTGTTTAAAGCAGTGTTGTTAGAACCGGACCGGACCGGGCGGTCCGACCGGTCTGACCGCTGACTGGACTTGAAAACGGCTCTGGTTTGCCGTCTTAACCGAATAAGAGTTAGACCGCTTTGAACCAACCGCTTTGAACCGGAAAAAATCCGGTCCGACCATGTTAAACCCGGTTAAACCGGATTAACCCGGGAAGTAAACCGGACGGCTCACTTAAAAATAAAAAAAATGGGACAATATTCTAATATTTTGTTTTACTACGGTCCAAAAAAAGATACAAAAATATTATTTCAATATAATTATACATAATTATTAATTATATAAAGTTTTACATTTATATATAACTATATATTTATAAATAAAAATTATTAATTATGTACGAAATCACCCGGTCAGACTGGACGGTTTAACCGTTTAAACCGGTTAAACCTAATACGGGACCTCTGCCGGTTTGACGTCCGGCTCGGGTTTCACAACACTGGTTTAAAGTGGAATGGACTAGACAAAATTTATTTGTGAGGTCAAGACGATGAATCCCAAAATTTCCACTTTTACGACGGTTTTCAATGTGGTCAATTTAGAAACAATTTTACAAACCATCTCTACAATGATAACTTTTAGTAATATTACAACGGTTTTTTTGTTTTTTAAAATACAAAGGACCCACGTACTCTCAAAAAGGTTCAAAACTTATTTTACATTTTAGTCATCAATTCTAGATAAATTTAATGATTTAGATCTATTTATTAATCAAATCATTAAATTTCCTTAAAATTAATGACTAAAATGTGAAGTAAAATTTTTATACTTATCCTTGAAGTAAGAGCATTCTTTCCTTTTAAAAAAGCAAAAACATTCCTTGAAGCAATTTTATCAAATCCGAAGGATATTAAATCATTTCCATATAAGTCGAAACAATGTCCATAAATAAAAAATTTGGAGATTGCAATATTCAATATTAGAAATAATGGACCTCTATGGCCCAAAAAAAGAAACAATCCACCTAGTAGTTAGATTATATTTGAATTGATAAAATATTAATTTATCTATAATTTAGTTAGTAACATCTTATTTGAATTCATCTATGATTTAGTTAGTTTTATCTTCCTGAATTTACTTATAATTTATGTTTATCTTTTCTGAATTTATTTATAATTTATGTTTATCTTTTTAGTTATTCTTTGGATTATTATTATCTTATATTGGTAATGATTTTTACCTATATATTCAACTTCTTGGATTGATTCATAATTGAGATTGATCAATATTTACCATCTTAAGTTTTTACATGATATTAAAGCAATTTCATCATTTGTGACTTATTCGGTTACTATTTTGCTATCAAGGTACAAGGTGTCAAAAATTCAAAACTCCAATTAGTTATCTCCTTTTATGGTGTCACTTTATCATTAGTATTCATCATTTTCTTCTCAATCTTATAATTTCATATTACATGCAACAATTATGCAAATAAACAAATACCAACATGCTCCAATACAACAACTCATCATTTTGTTCATATATATATGGTAAGTTGCAAACCGGTAAATAGGAGTATAAAACTACCTCGGCGTCGCAAACAAGTATAGAGTAAGGGGTTATCTACAAGCTAGAACATGCTAGATATTAGTCTTTCAACTAAAAATTATTTAATTTAAGTTATGATTCAAATGATTGTTTGTTTGGTGACATAGTAAATTAGAATTGTAATACAATGATAAAAGGAGCTAGAATTGAACTTCATACTTATTATCTGTACACACCTGATTCTTAAACAAATTAATTCAGTAATGATTATTTCATGCAATGATCTTAAAATTATTAAAAGCTAATGTTTTATCAATTTAGCAACTTATGCAACAATAACATATGTCTAGCAACTTCAATTCATAAGATTAAGAAATATGACTTGCAAAATCATGCCTCTATGTCTAGTAATTCATGCATACAAGTTGAGTTAAAATGCAACAACTCAATTGTGATAATCGTCAATGTCTTGGTATATACTAACAATTTACCAAAAATAACTCTATGTCTAGTAACTATAATGATAAAATTAAGTTTTATGAACCTTAAAACATAACTCTAAGTCTAGTAGCCTATGCAATCCAGTTTGAGAGTTATAAAATTATAAGATTAACGCTATATCTAAATACTAGTAAGTAAATTGTATGAGATGAAAAATAATATAAGTCTATGTCTAGAAAATGTACTACTTGTTGAGTTATGCAAGTTCAGAATAATGCAAGAGACTAAGCAAATTAGTCAATAATTATGCAATAAGATTATCAACCTTAAAGCAAGCATAAAGTAAATATAAAACTTCAAAAATTAACGGTGAATCAGTGCGTATACATTAAGCTTATGCTACATTCAATCCCAACAAGAGTTTTAGTTACTCATGTTCACAAGGTGTAAGTAAGACAAAGATAAAACACAACTCATGGGTGGTAGAACCACACATAAATTAGTATAGATTAACTCCTCTAATACTTACATTTTGATCTCATAACTAAAATGAGCTAAACAACCCAAGAAACTGATATGAACCTCAAAAAGCCTAATCTTGATCTTAGTGGTCTTGAAGGTATAAGTGGTCCTATAACTAGGGCTCGGGCAAAAAGGGCTCGGGCAAAAAGGGCTCAAAATGCCCTTGGACAATTCATAATGTTGATCCATAATGGTGAGCCAAAAATAGACCAAGGGGGTGTAAAGATGCTCACTAGCATCTTGGTCCATGGCTCTGACCGAGCCAAGGATGGACCAGGCCATGCGCAAGACTCAGGCCACGGGTCTGGGTAAGGCGCCAAAAATGGCCCTGGCACGGAGCCAGATGCATCAGGCTCAATTCCTGACCGAGACAACTCTGACCGAGTTGGGGACTGGTGCACCCAGTGTTGCACTAGGCGCTGGGCCAAACTGGCCTGGCCAGGAAATCTGACCGAGGCGCATGCGCCTAGTGTATCGCATCAGGCACTGGCGTAGCTTGACCGAGTCAGGCCTAGCCAATTTAATTAGTATTGAGTCATTTCAATTTTTATAATAAATGTGTGGGCTAACTTTTGTCTAACACTTAGTTTAATTAATTTAAGCATGTTTGTAATAAATCTGCCCATAAAAATTGACCATAATGAAATTTGACTCGTGAATGGTTAAGACAAGCCTAAAAGTGTAACCGACACTTTAATGCTTGGACCAACTTAATATTTTCGTGAACCAAACTCATTCTAACTTTGTCTAATATTATTTGGGTAAATAAAGTCTAATATGGCCGTTGGAAGGAAATTGCTCGAGGGAATCTTCAAGGTGACCGTGGAGAGGCTTAAAGGGAGCATTTATGGAGCTTAAACATTATGTTTGGACCGTTGGAGCTAAATCCACCTGAGCATAATTCATTCAGAGCCATCCTAAGTTAATTCTAGAGTCGTTGGAGCAAATTTACTCGTGTGGAATTTGCATATGGTCGTTTGAGACCTTAATGGTGCATTAATGGTGCTTTATGCCCATGACTTAGCCGTTAGCAGCCTACCAACTTGTACCAACGACATCCTATGCTATTTAGTGCATTCTTCGGCAACACTTAGCCGTGGGAAATTCATTCCTTGACAAAGGAATCCTATGCCAATATCAAGTGGAATCGAGGAGCATTAACAAGGCCTAAATCCAACATTTTCCATGTGCCAAAATTAGAAGAATCCTATGAAGCTCATCAAGGCTTGCTCGTGAGCATTAAGGAGTCTTCAAGTCTCTTAACCATTTCA
>NW_017721663.1:0-1529 GCF_001865875.1 Lupinus angustifolius | reverse complement strand
TTCCCTTGTTTGGGAGTTTAGTGGAGAAGAGGGGAGGGTTTTGAAGGATTTTTCAAACCCCCTCAAACCCTCCAAATGCCAAAATACCTAGTTCCCCCAAATTGGGGTGTTTTGGGAGGAAAATAAGCCAAATTACCTAACTACCCTTACTAATATTATTCAATAACATATAATATGTAACATATAATACATAACATACTATTGATTTTTTAAAGGGGGAGGGGGGTAAATTAGGATTTTTGTATTACATTAACCCTCCATCCCCTCCTATCTAAATTCCACACTCCCAAACAAGGGAGAGGTTTAGTTGGATTTGACCTCCCTTCTCCTTCCTTTCCTCCCCCCTCTTTACCCTCTCATCCCTCTCCTTTCCTTTCCTTCCTAACTCCCAAACAAAGCCTTAGAGGCTTGCCTATATATGTAATGCTCACAACTTTGAGTCAAACTAAATTGTATTCCTTTGTGAATCAAAGAGGATTATATCCTTGTGAGAGTATTATCCAAACCTTCTTGGCTGAACCAAGATTAGAATTTCTTATCAAGAACCAAGTTCTTCGGGCGAGCATCACTTTGGCTTATCAAACAACTGAATTGTTTGTGGCACCCCACCTTATATCTTTTCCATCTTCTTTTATCCAAATACGAGTTATTTCCGCTGCATAAACTCAAAGGCTTAACTCAACCGTGATCCTAGGCTATACACCAACCAAGATAGCTCGTTTCAAGAGTCTTTTATCCAAGAGGTTCACATTAAGTGGCATCAGAGCTAGTCTCTTCCTTGGTGTTCACTAATCTTCTTTTGGCCGTGAGTATATCTATCTTACTTTATCTTTCTTTATCTTTTTCTTTCAAAGTCCGAAATCAAAAATCAAAAAGTGTCAAAAAGAGTCAAAGTCTAAAATCAAAAATCAAAAATAAAAAAGTGTCAAAAGGAGTCAAAAGTCCAAAAATCAAAAATGTCAAAAGTTATTCTTCAAAAAGTTCAAAGAATCCGAAAAGAGTCTCTACAAAATGTGTCAATTATTTCTTTTGAGGTGTAACTCAAGTCAAAACATTCCAAATTTGAGAAGTTGGAGTGATTTTCTTTCACAAAATTATTGGTTCATAACGCTTAAGAAGGCTGTGGAGGATAGAGTGTTGAGTGATATACAATTCCCTACATTTTCCTCAAACAAAAAGTGAGTGATACACGTGAGTTTGAGTGAAATGTCTAATCACGAAAGTGATAGTTCTCCATTGTCCCCAAGGACAGCAACCCTACACGCCATGATCACAACACAATTTCAAACACTCAAAGGCAAATGGAGCAAATGAAATTGGAATATGATAGAAGGCTTGACAACCAAGCCCATTGGAGTTCAAGTGACTCGGATAGGGCAGGCAAAGGAAGGAAGCAAGGAGATGGAGGAGAAGAGAAGACAGCAAAGTAGAAGGAATCAAGATAAAGGTTCCAACCTTTATTGGCAAAAATGATCCGGACGCTTACGTTTAGTGGAAATTGAAAATTGAACAAGTGTTTGATTGCAATT
>NW_017721662.1:0-2833 GCF_001865875.1 Lupinus angustifolius | reverse complement strand
AGCTTCAAAAAGAAAGGAGGAGAATTGGTGCTGAACCAATTGACTCATGGGAAGAAATGAAGTTGATCATGAGGAGACGGTTTGTTCCTAACTCCTATCAAAGGGATATTCATAACAAACTACAAAGGCTCACACAAGGGTCTAAAAGTGTTGATGAATATTTCAAGGAGATGGAATTAGCCTTATTGAGGTCCAATTTCCATGAATACCGAGAAGCCACTATGGCAAGGTTTTTACATAGTTTGAATCAAGACATCCAAGACAATGTTGAATTACAAAACTATGTTGAGTTGGATGATCTTGTGCAACAAGAAATGAAGGTAGAGGAGCAATTGAGACGAAAAAAGTCTAAATTCTCTTCTAGTTCCAGTTCCAAATATCAAGCATCAAGATGGGTGGACAAACTCAAAAGGGAGAGTCCAGTGAAGGAAACTACACCTAGCACCAAGGGAGTCGTGACTGCAAACCAAGGTAAATTGGCTGTGGTTCCAAGTCAAAGGAGTAGATATGTCATCTTAGGCCTTTGACACATTGCTTCTCAATGCCCTACAAGGAAGACAATGATCATGACTAATGGAGAGATAGAATCTCAATCTGAAGCCTCAAGTGATGAAGAGGATGGTCATGAGGAGGATGATGCTAAAGTTCCTGAAGGTGACTTGCTTGTGGTGAGGAGGCTACTAGGGAGCCAAGTCAAAGACCAAGAAGCTGACCAAAGAGGAAACATCTTCCATACAAGATGTCTAGTTGGTGGTAAGGTTTGTTGTTTGATAATTGATAGTGGAAGTTGCACCAATGTGGCTAGTATCAAAACTAAACCTTGAGACTAAGACACATCCCACTCCCTACCATTTGCATTGGTTGAGTGAGGAAGGGGAAATGCTTATTGACAAACAAGTTGAAGTTCCATTCACTATTGGGAACTATGATGATTCGGTTCTATGTGATGTGGTGGATATGGAGGCTAGTCATTTGTTACTAGGTCGTCCATGGCAGTATGATAAAAAGGCAACACACGATGGAAGAACAAACAAGTACACATTGATACACAACAAAAGGAGGGTGATACTTTCTCCATTAACACCTGAACAAGTGTTAGAGGACAAGCGTATCTTGAAAAGAAAAATAGCACTAGGAAAAAAGAAGAAAATGAGAGAAAAACAAAAGAGAGTGAAAAGAAACAAAAAGAGAACAAGCCACTATACCTTATGGATAAAGTGGAGGATCAAAGAGTTGTTCTAACCAAACAACCCACTACACCTCTATTTGTTTTCACAACTAACTTTGGTTTACCCAAAAATATTTCTAGAATTTTTCAGGAGTTTGGAATCATCAAAGGAGTTGATGACGGATGGGAGCCCAAGACAATAATCACTTGTCTTGAGATTGGACTCATGGATGGCTTAGTCAATCAAGTAGAATTTACTAAAGATTATGCCAAATCAAAAAGCATCCAAAAGCAAGGGAATTATTTATCTAATAATGATATAGTGAATATTGATGGTTCGTTTCCATTTGATGTAGGTGAAGAAGATACAATTTTGAGGTCTAAATCTCTTCAAGAAGGGGGGGATGATATGAACCTCAAAGAGCCTAATCTTGATCTTAGTGGTCTTGAAGGCATAATGGTCCTATGACTAGGCTCGGGCAAAAAGGGCTCAAAATGCCCTTGGACAACTCATAATGTTGATCCATAATGGTGAGCCAAAAATAGCCCAAGGGGGTGTAAAGATGCTCACTAGCATCTTGGTCCATGGCTCTGACCGAGCCAAGGATGGACCAGGCCATGCGCAAGACTCAGGCCACGGGTTTGGGCAATGCGCCAAAAATGGCCCTGACATGGAGCCAGACGCATCAGGCTCAATTCCTGACCGAGACAACTCTGACCGAGTTGGGGACTTTGGTGCACCTAGTGTTGCACCAAGCGCTGGGCCAAATTGGCCTGGCCAGGAAATCTGACCGAGGCGCATGCGCCTAGCGTGCCGCATCAGGCATTGGGCATAGCTTGACCGAGTCAGGCCTAGCCAATTTAATTAGTATTAAGTCATTTTAATTTTCATAATAAATGTGTGGGCTAACTTTTGTTCAACACTTAGTTTAATTGATTTAAGCATGTTTGTAATATGGCCATTGGAAGGAAATTGCTCGAGGGAATCTTCAAGGTGACCGTGGAGAGGCTTAAAGGGAGCATTTATGGAGCTTAAACACTATGTTTGGACCGTTGGAGCTAAATTCACCTGAGCATAAGGAATCCTAAGTTAATTTCAGAGTTGTTGGAGCAAAGTTGCTCGTGTGGAATTTGCATATGGCCGTTTGAGACCTTAATGGTGCTTTATGCCCACGACTTAGCCGTTGGCAGCCTACCAACTTGTACCAACGACATCCTATGCTATTTAGTGCATTCTTCGGCAACACTTAGCCGTGGGAAATTCATTCCTTAGTAAAGGAATCCTACGCCAAGACCAAGTGGACCCGAAGAGCATTAAGGAGGCTTAAATCCAACATTTTCCATGTGCCAAAATTAGAAGAATCCTATGAAGCTCATCAAGGCTTACTCGTGAGCATTAAGGAGTCTTCAAGTCTCTTGATCAATTCTCTTAATGATTGAGCTGTGCACTTAAGATGAAAGGGAATCCCATGCTCATTCAACTGTGGCATTCAAGTTCAATAGGCCAAGTCATTAAGTTTGTTTTCAATTGTATTAAGGCACATGTGCCATTTCTTTTACTACTCGAATATAGTGTAAATTAGGAGTAGATTCATTTCTTTTAGAGTATCCAATGTAAGTTTGCAAGGCATGCACTTAAGTTGCCAACCAAGGGAGCCTTAGAGG
>NW_017721661.1:0-3550 GCF_001865875.1 Lupinus angustifolius | reverse complement strand
AGTATTCTCCAAACCTTCTTGGCTGAACCAAGATTAGAAGTTCTTATCAAGAACCAAGTTCTTGTGGGGAGCATCACTTTGGCTTATCAAACAACTGAATTGTTTGTGGCGTCCCAACTCATATCTTTTCCATCTTCTTTTATCCAAACACAAGTTATTTCCGCTGCATAAACTCAAAGGCTTAACTCAACCGTGAGCCTAGGCCATACACCAACCAAGATAGATCGTTTCAAGAGCCTTTTACCCAAGAGGTTCACATCAGAAACTTAGAAAAGAACTATTATAAAATGTATGTCCTTTAGGTCGAGTTGAAAGTCCTTAAATAGTGTTTTGGTGTTGGTTTTTGTGCTCAGCGCACAATGTCTATGCAGGGCATAGCCTCCATATGGCTTTTCGTGACCTTTCAGAGCACCCACTTACATTGGCCCCACTTCTGTGCACTAGCGCACCACCCACTATGCTAAGCCTGTACGAAATAGTGGCAAAATGCTAATTTTTGCTATTATTTGCACTCAGCATTGAAACATGCACTCAACATGTCGAGTTTTGATTATTTCACTGATTCGGTCATTCACATTGAAAATCTATCAGTTAGGAACAATATATCCAAAATTAAACTCGATCCACTATTCTGGTTTTTACACACTTGCTGAAAAATGCTCAGTTAATCAATTAACAACTGGTCTTAATCGATTAACCAGTAACAGAAACAGAATGATCAAAACAGCAACTTGCACGGTTATTAACAAACACACAAACAGATATACAACAGATACTTTTGTGCAAGATTAACAAGAACATAGCAAGGAACAAGTATGCAAAATATTAGTTCCAGATTCACATTAAAATAACTTGAAACATAAAAGAGAAAATGATAGAAAAGATTGCACTGGGATTTTATCCTGGTTCGTTTTGCTGTCCACTGCAAAACTACATCCAGTCCTCCCCTCAAATTTGGGAGATTTTTCTTCTTCACTATGGAACACAATGTATGTTACATACAAGCTTCTAATTACAAAACTTGAACGCTCCCTTCTTGGAACCCAAAGAACTTCGTCACCCTTGGTTTGACCTTTCCTAAAACCGCCTCCCAAGAAAACCTTTCTTATGCGATTCGGCCCCAACCAAGGTATCGCTCTTTATCCCAAGACCTCCAAGTCTTTGTGTGAAGAACACCTTACCTAACCGCAGCTAGGATTTTCCCAATCCATCCTTTAACAATGCTTTGAGTTATGAATGAGTACTTAATACTCGATTATTACAATGAAAACCAAAGCCTAAAACCTAAGCATGAACTCACAAGACGTCCTAGTCTAATATGAATGTTCATGCATGAGGTTTCTGAAAATATGCAATCAAAAAGATCTATCTCTTTTTCTTTCAAGAAAACACAAGAATATGCAAGAAAGCTTTTCAAAGAAACATGCAATATGAATATAAAATCTAAAGCCTTAGCATGATCCAAACTTTCTCCTAATTCAACACTTTCTTAATAGATTCTAACAATGATGATCTATATCTTTTCCTTTGTGTTTTTCTCTCTTTTTCTACATATCCGTTTCTGCAATTAGCTAGTATTTATACAAAACAGTTTTTGGCTCTCAAAAATGGTTTTTCAGTTATGCTGTTAAAACAACAGAAAAAAACTTACGTTAATCGATTAACGGGTTACCTTAATCGATTAACCACAGTCATGGGGTTAATCGATTAACCAGTGTATTTTTAATACATGATTAAATGATAAACTACTTATATGATATATGCTCATGCAATACATGATTTCCAAAATATAATATCTTTAATGCATGAAATCAATGTATTCAAATGCATGGACCTACTTATCATATATTTCTAGATGATGTCTCATTTTAGTTGATTAATTACTTTATTAAGTCTTGTGAGACTCACACCTAGGTTTACTTAACCTAGACTCAATATCTATGGCAAACATTTTAGACTTCTAAAATGGATAATAAAGAATTATAGCATAGACACCACTTGAGCCTTCGGCATGTTGATTGTTGAGCCATCTTCAAGCTTTAGCTAATTCCTTGTCTTCATTAAAACATAGGCAAACATTTCTAATGCAATCCTTGACACTTTGCACTCTCAATCTCCCCCCTTTTTGATGATGACAAACACCTCATCAAATCTTATGTTACATTTGATGAATTAGCTTGATGATGTTGTACATTTGCGTAATGGTTGTGACTTCAAAGTTGAAAGCACTTTGTTCCCCCTTAGGTAAGCAATCTTTCTCCCCCTGCAAATAACATCAAAAACAACAAGCAATCTTTCTCCCCATTTTGACATTATAAAAAAGATACGAATATTCAATTCTAGTCAAAAGTCAGAAGAGTTATAGCAATTTATTTTGAAAAATTGTAATTATTAGCATAGGCAATAATCACTTTAATCGATTAAAACAGCTCAGATCGCACAAACAGATTCAGTTTCTTGTACGACAAGCAACTGAGATCGAAGAAAATATACAGAACTAACATATATATAAGAGTTACAACAATACAGTATAGAAACAGATTATTGCAGATAACACAACTATACAAAGTAACCGATTAAAGCAATAAAGAGAGTAGGGAAAGAAAAGCGTGCAACAAGGTTTTTATCCTGGTAATCATTCAATATAATTACATATACCAATCATGATCAAGATCCAGTTCAAGCAAAGTAAGGTACTACATGCAACATAATTAACCATTTAAGCATGACATATCCATTATGTAAACATTTAAGACATATAATGATTAAACATATATGTAAGCCATTTGTTAGTAGCATACCACTTGTTAGTAGTATTAGTTACAAAAACACAATTTTGTTTTAGGCTATTTTCATTTTAAGGCATATTCCAATCATTCAATTATAATACACAATTAAGACATGTTCAAGATTCATGTAAAAACACATTCTATTTAACATAATTAGCAAGGTTCAACATAGTTACAAAATACTAAAATACAACCATAACCATAAGATGTACTTGACTCAAAAATATAAGCGTCAGCCACAAAACAGGAAGAATTAAATTTCAAAAAGAATTTGAGCCCAGGTAATCGATTATCTCAAAATTTAATCGATTAAGATGATTTATTTCAGACAGCTTTAGCTACTAGAACTCATTTAATCGATTATACAGAGATGTTAATCGATTAACGACAGAAAATTGATAGTTTTAAAAACGATTTTGAGCTTATTAAGAGATAATTGTGTAACCTTGTTAATATATTTACCTTGCTTACCCTTTGGAGATAGGTCAATATTAGCACTTGTGATACCACTTGTTAGGTGATACTGGATGAAAAGTTTGATGAAATGATGTTTGAATGGTGTATTTGACATTCAAAGTGTGCTACTTCCCCTTTCATTGTTCTTCCCTTTATCTTCTCCCCTTCAATTATTTAGAGAAGTATTCTTGGTAGGTAGCATAGTACGGAAGCTCATTCAACAACCTTTGTCATTAACTTTTCTCCTTAATAACCTTGATCTACTCACCAACCTTGTGCCTAGAACATCTTTTGTTGAATTTTCC
>NW_017721660.1:0-36979 GCF_001865875.1 Lupinus angustifolius | reverse complement strand
AAGGCTTATCAAGAATCACTTCTTGTGGCGCCTCCATCCCTCTTGTCTTCTCCATCTTCTTGTTCCCAAACTCACGGCCAAAACCACCCAAAACCCCCTCATTTCCCACGGCCAAACACCCATAAAACACTCCCTCATAACCCTAATCCTCACGGCCAAAATTCCCCAAACATATCCCAAACACATCCCACAACATCACAAGTACACCAATCATCAACCAAACAACCACCAAATCCATCAAACACAATCAAAACCCCACGACCCAAAACCCAACCAAACAACATTCAAAACATCCGAAACAAATTCAATCCCAAAAGTCCCAAAAAGTAATTACCATCAAGAATGATCCAAAACAAAAACGTAATCCCCCTATAGGATTACATCACTAACCAACACTTAGTGTGGGTCAATTTTAATTTCTTTAATAAATGCTTGGGTCAACCTTTGGCCTATGTTTATCATATATATTTTTTTATTTTATTTACAATTTATGCTCGTAAATAATGTTTATAATTAATAATGGCTCATGGGGACTTAAACAAGCCTAAAGTGTAACCGACACTTTAATGCTTGGACCAACTCTTTATTTTACTGAACCAACAATACTCTAACTTTGTTTATTGTTTCTTGGAAGGTAAATAAAGACTAATAGAGTTGTTGGAGAGAAAATGCTCTTGAGATTAATGAATATGACCGTGAGTGACTTAAATGGGGCATTAGTGGTGGATATACACCTTTACTTGACCATTGGGGCTTGATTCAGCTGAGCATATAGGACCAAATGACATCCTAAGTTATTTTCAGAGCTGTTGTAGAAGAGTTGCTCGTCGGATACTTGAAGTGCACATTGGAGCCTTAATATGCTCATTAATGGAGGATTAACACCAAATTTAGTCGTTGGAGCTTGGCTTGCTGAACATAAAACATCCCAATGGAATCCTAGGCTAATTTTCTCAAGAATAAACTTCAGATTGAGATTGCAACTAAGAGAGGGTGAATTAGTTGACTTAAAATTATGGTAGCTTTTTCTGCAAAATGTAAGAGTTAATGTGCAGCGGATAATATTGCAGAAAATAAACAAGAATAAATTAAATAGGTAAGGAAAAAGAGAGTACACAAGGATTTTATACTGGTTCACCTTCTTTTTCACCGAAGGCTACGTCCATTACTCTTGCAACACAAGAGATTTTCCACTAAATATTATGAGAAGTAATTACAATATTTCACCACGATTTCTCTAAGTATCTTACACACTCACTAATATTTATACTCTTGGAAAACACATTTCCAAGTAACTCTATCCCCTTTCTATTCACACTTAGTGAAAGAAAGTTTATTACAATGATTGAAGAATTTCAATGATGGCTTTGGATTGCCTTTACAAGTATGAAATATTATAACACTTGCAATCCAATCAACTCTCTTTGTATACTTAGTAATAATGCTCAATAGATTTGTAAAACTTTGAAACAATTACTTCAAGTAACTCAAAAAAATTCTCTTTTGAAAGTTTAAGAACTTAGTGCAAAAGTGCAGAAAAATAGTGAGAGAATTTTTCAGAGTCGTATGAGAGTTGTATAAAAGTTGTGTGTTTATGTTGTGAGAGTTAGAGCCTTTATATAGACTTTCCAAACACCCATAGTGTCTTTCTGAAAGTGTAGGAGTTGTTTGAAGTGAAGAGATTTCATTTGGAGTGAAAACATTTCGTTTTGAAATATGAAATCTCATGCAAGAGTCTTCAGTAATCGATTACTGATAGTGGGTAATCGATTACCCAAACTCACTGTCCACTGTTTATTTAAAAACGAATTAGAGTAGTCGATTACTCCATTTGGGTAATCGGTTACTCAACTTTTGTAAAATTGGTAATCTGTTACTCAAAGGTAGTAATGGATTACTCTGAACAGTTTAAAGTTGGATAACTCTTTTTCTCTCACATGTAACTTGTTACTTGAATGAAGTAACCCGTTACACATCATTTCAAAAAAATGTTTGAAGTATTTTTAAAGTGTTTCATTATTCTTTAAAAACAGTTTGAGCATTACTACTTTGTATTATAAAGAGTTTTAGGATAGAAGTACCTATAGAGACTTAATCTAATTTTCTTGAAGCTTTAATCTTCTTTGTCTTCATAAATATTCTTCCTTTTCTTCTTTTTGGTGATTTTGGTGTCTTCATCAAAACCTTGCCAAGGTCAGGAGTAAAGATCTTCTTCATAGAACTTCTACTCTTGGAGATGGCATCCTATGCTTATCAATTATAGGCTGTGGGACACACTTAATTGAGGAATTAATTCCTATTTCACGGGAGCACATCTGCTGTCCCACAACTTGTACCACTGTATGTACTATCAATTTATGATTGGTTGAAAAATGTTTTTAAGTTAAAAAACTAATAATTAATCATTTTTTATGACCAATCATATTTGACGGTACATGTAGTGGCACAATTTTTGGGACAGCAAATGCGTACCCCTATTTCACCATGTGCTCAATTGGAATTACTTCCAACCGTGGGAATTCACTTGGAGGAGAATCCTATGTTCTCAACATTCATTTACAATCGTGGAGCCTTTAACTTGGAGTTAAGACATGAATTCACCATGTGTTCAAGTCTTAATCGTGGCAATCCACGAGGCACAAAATCCTATGCTATTTAACTCAACAAGTCGTGGATTATCAAGCCTCACAAGAATCCTATGTCTTATGCATTATGTTCTTAATATCTATAATTCTCTTCTTGAATGTAATAAAGCACATGTTACCCGAATTTAGGCATGTGTAGGAATAGATTAAGAGTAAAATGGCATCCTATGTTGGATCACCATGAATTAAGACTTTAATGTATTGTCTTTTCTTCTCATGGGAGCCAAGTTGGATTGCCTATATATGTATGTGTATATTCATGAAGTAAACAAGTTAACTTAAGTATATGTTGAAAGCGAATTTCACCACCAGGAACACCCCCTCAACAACAAAATGTGTCACTTGTTGAAAGAGTTTTCCTAGTTTGCAAGTTATTTTATATAATTAGAGTGATGAGTGATGAATAATTTATTTAGTGACTTTATTTATTTACTCCCTTTTAACCATACCATAAAGATCAGTCTCATTTTATTATGTTAACCATACCATTTCTTACGAAAGGCTGGTATCAAAGAATAATAAAAAGAACAAAATAATAAAGTTAGTAGTTAACCGTACCACTTATTTTGAAGGGTTGGTATAAAGAATAAAAGAACAAAGTAATAAATAAATGTTCGTTGCGGAAAAGTAAATGACTGAAAGTAAATGTTAGTTGCAGAAAGTAAATGACTGAAAGTAAATGTTTGTTGGAGAAAGTAAATGACGAAAATTAAATGTTAGCGGTTAGATTATTATTCATCACTCTTTTATTGTCAAGTGACAATCTATTGAATGGATTGTAGTTTTTGAATATTATTCCTATGTACAAAGTTACAAACCATGAATTGGTTTGAACTTATGTTTTTAGGAATCTTTAATCAACAAATAAAATTTATAAAGTTTAACACTTTACGATTTTACACTTGCATCTCTTTCAAGATTCAATTGTAGGATAGTATAGGGTTATGTCGAACCAAAAGGAACTGCATTAGAAGAGAATCATATACGCATATTATAGCAAAATAATGATTAACAACTTTGTGATGATTTTGTGTTATGTTGCTTAAAAGTTAACGAAGAAAACATAAACTAATATTCAAAAATTCTTGAGGAGAAGATTGACTTGAAATATAGAATTATTTCTAGACTATAATGATTTTTGAAAACATTAACAAGTTATGTGTAATACTTTTTGATAAATTCCAAACACCATTTCTAAATCCCCCATCTAGTGTCCTAGTATGATAAGATGATTTTCAAACCTTGCATAAACATTAAACAATAGTTAAGTGCCACTCATCGAAGCAGGTTGTCACATCCTACTTCAGCCTTGTTAACCTTGTTTAGCCTTGAATACAAGTTGCTTAAAATAGATGCTTTGAATTGGCAAGTGAACTAAGACTCATTAGTTCACTTCTCAACACTTTAAGAAGAAGCATTTTTTGGATCTTAAAATCAAATTTTAGGTGATCAAGCTAAAACTGCATTAAGAACTTCTTAAAGAGTCAAAAATTAACCAAAAGTAATAACTTGAATGTATTGAAATCAAAAGATTATACAAATGAAGAAAATAAATAACATTACACCATAATCCAAATCAATGTGTAGGAGCATGAGCCATCTATCCAAGGATGAGATGCTTTTGGACCCAAATGAGATTACAAAATTATGTTTTTGTATCTCATTTTCCATCTCCTCTTGAATTCTAAGAGAAAATTATAAGACTTCTACCTAGAAACTAGCTTGGAATCGTGGCTAGAAGTGTTTAGAGAGAAGAAGTGAAGTATGGAAGTCTTGAATGTGGTGGGAAATATATTTTGAACAGTGGAAGAGGGCTTTATTTATAGGCACCGGGTAACCACCTGGCCCTCTCTTTGTCCACGATGGGCGCACCAAACCCTTCAACATGGGTTTGGTCCATGGCCAAGCAACTTAGTCAACTTCTTGGTGTTCACTCACCAAAGCTACTTATGAGCTACTTGACCAGACTATTGTGGAGTATTCTGAAAAGTGCTTAGAGGCCTTGTCAAGTGAGGTCATGCATGATGTCATAGCTGCTTGGTGGCTTAGTGAAGTTGACCCCTTGCTTATGTGAGTCATGTATGAGGTCATGCCCGCCTGGCTACTTAGGTGTCCCCGTTGAGCTACCTTATTGAGCAGCTTGTCCTACTCTGGCCAGGTGTGTGGTTCCAGCTGGGCAGTACTGAGCTGCTTGTTTGAGCAGGTTGGCTTGTCCCAGGCTTGAGTCTGGCCGTGTAAAGCTTGTGCCTGACCGAGCCAAGTTGGTGCCAGGTCAGCTAGGCGGTGCTGAGTACCCATGCCAGGCTGCTTAGTGAGCAGCTTCATGTTCTTGGTCCATGTTTTTGGCCAAGCACTTAGCTTGCAATGTGTGCATCAAAATTGGCTTATGTGGACACCTCATTGCTTGACTATTTGTCTTGATTCTTTTTCTTCTCTTTGAGTTTTACTAGAAAACTTCACACAAAGATTTGGAAAAGAGGTGGACAAAATATATAATCAAACTATGGCAATTTATCTAAAAAGTATTGAATTCAGTTGGTTTTGCATGATTTGCATGGGATAAGTGCCATGAAAAGTGTATGAAAATTAGGTATTTTTGTCAATTATCAATATAATGCATTATTGAATTGAGGACTATTCCTTGTGAGAGCATTGTACATTCTCCAAACCTTTTTGGCTGAACCAAGATTAGATGTTCTTATCAAGAAACAAGTTCTTGTGGTGAGCATCGTTTTGGCTTATCAATACCTCAAGTGTTTTGTCATCCTATCACCTCAAATTTATTCTATCTTCTTTTATGTTTACTTAATTAATTCCGATGCTTACTCAATCATAAAAAGGCTTAATAAACCATGAGCTTGGCCAACACCAATCAAGATAGATCGTGTATAGGAACCTTTCAAAATGGGTTCACTTCACTAGGAACTCTCTTTAGCAAGCTCCAAGAACACAATATATAGTTAGGACGCTTGACTTTGCATGAAGAATTAGACTAGAAGAAAAAGAGCATATCTCGCAAGCTAAAAATTCACAAAGTCAAGAGGAGAGATATGATGAAGAAGATTCTGATTCAAATGTTGATGACAAGACCATGCCACTCCTATTTAGAAAGTTCAAAAAATTTCTCAGGAGGAAAGGAGGACTACAATAGTTTTAGAGGAAGGAGGCAAATGACGCAACCAAGAAAGGCAAGAATCCCAAAGATCGCCTCACTTGCCATTAATGTCGTAAAACGGGCCACATGAGATACAAATTTCCAAATTACCTCAAGAAGGTTGATAATGACTAGAACAATCCTCGGGACTTATAGGATTCGACCTCTAGCACCTTAGAAAAGGATGAATTAGCAAAATTGTGCGTAATGGTTAAAAATCAGATTTCTTCTCATTCAAGTGACCAACAAGAGTCCAGTGAAGTACATTCTTTCAAATCTGATTCTAGTTCTGATAATTCTCCTACTTACAATGTATTATATGATGCATATGTTGACTTGCATGAAGATTTGAAAAAGCAAGCTAAAATCAATGTACATAGAAAAAGAGTGATTTTCATGCATAAAAAGAAAATCAATGAAATGCAAATTTTTATTTATGAATTAAAATTAGAGTATAAAACTCTATTTTTTATATATGCTAATGCTACTTGCAATTATTCTACTAAGTTAATTGAGACGTCTACTTGTGAAAAGTGCAAAATTTTGGAAAATGAAAATTTGTGCTTAAAATAGAAAATTGTCAACTTCACAAGTAGTAGTCAATACTTGAATAATCTACTTGTTGCATCTAGGAATATAGGTGACCTATCTAGTCTATGTTTCAAGCATGCTATGAAAAAGAAGTCTAACATGAAACAAGTAGTTTATGCTAAAATGTTACATCAATCACCTACTTGCTTTTATTGTGGCATACATGGACATAATTTTATTTCTCGTAACATTAGAATGCATGATATATATAGTGGCCGATATATATGGATTCTAAAGGGATAAGTTTCCAAGGTTACTAACAAGAAGGGAGGAAACATAATTTGGGTACCTAAAATGGGCAAGTAAAGTTATTTTGTAGGTGTGCCTTAGAACACATGGACATCATTGGTATTTAGACAGTGGGTGTTCTAGGCACATGATGAGTGATAGATCAAAGTTCCTAGAATTGTCACTCGAGCTGAATGGTCATGTCACTTATGGCGACAACAATCGAGGCAAGATATTTGGAGTAGGCAAAATCGGAAATGCTTCGCAAATGATAATTAACAACGTGCTTTATATGGAAGGATTGGAGCACAACTTGCTAAGCATAAGCCAACTTTGTGACAAAGGTAATAGGGTACCCATTGATTCCAAGTGCTGCATAACTCGAAGTGGCATAGACAATAAAGTTCAATTTATAGGTCATCAAATAAATAACATTTATATGGTTGATTTAGATGATATCACTTCATTGTTTTCAAACTGTTTTATTACAAAAGAAAGTGATATATGGGTTTGGCATAGGCGGGCATCACATATCTATTTGAAAAATTTAGAAATTTTTTCCTCCAAGAACTTAGCAATTGGCCTACCAAAGTTTAATTTAAAAACAAAGGATATTTGTGACTCTTGCCAAAGATGTAAGCAAGTCAATAATACTTTTCATAAAAAATAATGATATCCACAACAAGGCCTTTGGAATTGCTCCATATGAACTTGTTTGGACTATCACAAATCATGAGCTTTGGTGGGAGTTATTATGCATTTGTCATTGTGGACAATTTCTCCAGATTCACTTGGACATTATTTTTCGCTTTGAAAAGTTATACTTTTAAATCGTTTAAGAAACTTGTTAACCTCCTTCAAAATCAATTCAACCATAAAATAGTATTTACTCCAAGCAACCATGGTGGTGAGTTTGAGAACCACCGATTCGATGAGTTTTGTGAAAAACATGGCATTCATCATCGATATTTTTCTCCTAGAACTCCTCAACAAAATGGAGTTGTTGAGAGGAAATATCGAGTTCTTGAGGAGTTGGTGAGAACCATGTTAAATGAAAGCAAGGTGCCTCAGTACTTTTGGACCGATGCGGTGCATATCGCATGCCATGTTATGAATAGAGCCTTAATGAGGGCTATACTTTTGAAAAAAAAAACCCTACAAACTTTTAAAAGGTCGAAAACTGAGTATTTCTTATCTTCACACTTTTGGATGAAAATGCGTCATTATTATAATGGTAAATATCAATTAAGTAAATTTGATTCAAATGCCGATGAGGGAATATTCTTAAGATACTCTAATCATAGTAAGGCATATAGAATCTATAGCAAGCATACTATGACTATTGAAGAGTCAATAGATGTGCGTTTTGATGAGTCTTCTCCAAAAGAGAATAGAAATGTTATTTCTGATGATGTTTCAGGTGCTCTTGAAGTTGCATACACTAAGGATGCAGAATCTGAAAAAGTGTTGCAAGATGATTAAGAAGCGAGTCATTCTCATCAGTATATACTACAGGCTTGGAACATGAAGAAGGACCACCCCATCGATAAGGTTATAGGTGATATCCCAAGGGGAGTGGTAACCTGCAATTCGTTATGCAATATTTGTAACTTTCCCCTTTTCTTTCTTAAATTGAGTCTAGGACTATAGATTAGGCAATAGAGGGTGAACATTGGGGAATAGATATGCAAGAAGAGCTTAACCAATTTGAGCGTAATAATATTTGGGACTTGGTCTCTAGACCTAGTGGTCATCTTGTTATTGGGACTGAGTCTGGCTTGATTATAAGAAATAAGGCCATATTAGTAGCCAATGGTTATAACGAAACATATGCCCTCGTTGCAAGGTTAGAGGCTATTAGGATGCTTTTAGATTTTACTTCAATAATGCATTTCAAACTTTTGTTCAATAAAAAGTGCATTCTTGAATGGATACATTCAAGAAGAAGTATATGTTGACCAACCCCCTAGTTTTTAAAATTATAAGTATCCAAACCATGTCCTTAAGTTGAAAAAGGCACTTTATGGTTTGAATTCAGCTCCAAGGGTTTGGTTTGATAGACTTATTTTTTCTTTTAGAAAAAAAGCTTTGTGAGGGCCAAAGTTGATACTACTCTTTTTATATCCAGATCTGAAAAGGACATTTTGTTAGTTCAAATTTATGTAAATGATGTAATTTTTGGCTCAACTAATGCTATTTTGTTCAAGGAATTTTCTGATTTAATGAAGGGTGAGTTTGAGATGTCCATGATGGGTGAGTTAACAGTTTTCCTTGGGATGTAAATCAAGCATATGAACAATGACATTTTTGTTCATCAATCAAAATATTGCAAGGAGGTTCTGAAAAAGTTCGAGAAGGATAAGTCCAAAGAGGCTTCAACTCCTATGTTATCATCTTGCTATCTAGACAAGGATGAGATACATAAGGCAGTAGAGGTAACCAATTCTCGAGGGACATTTTTAGTGTCTTTAATCGATTATTTAGTGATTAATAAATTGCCTGAGCATATTTTTAAGAAAATTAATCGATTAAATAGGGCATTAATTGATTAACTAGACTAATTTTGAGTTCTAGAGGCAATCACAACAAGGTCGTGTACATGAGTTAATCAATTAACGAAGCCTTAATTGATTAAACTAGGCAATATTTTCAAATCGATAATCGATTAAACCTATCCTTAATCGATTAAATTGTATCCTTCAAATTCTATGTTATATCATGTTATATTTTGTAAACCTTGCATTTTAATTTCCTTTCCTATATTTGTCGTGTACTTTTTGTTATCTGTTGTAATTCATTTTGAATGGTCAATGAATTCTATTTTGGTTATATTCTTTGCATTTATCCTTTTGGATTTATCTGTTTATATGCAATTGGATAATATGGTTTATGATTTCTACAATAACATGCACATACATTGTAAATTTCTGATTTTTAAGCATTTTCATCGATTAAATGCAGACTTAATCGATTAAGTGCAATTTAGTGCTTACCATTTCTGATTTTAGAAACTCCTTAATCAATTAAGAAGTTGTTTAATCGATTAAGACATTATGATTTGTTATCTCTCAGTTCTTTTGGCTATATTCTACATGTTTTATCATTACTTTTTTATCTTGCCAAAATGGGGAGAAAATTGTTTTTTCAGTTTTATAAGTTTGTTACAAATTCATTGCTTCCGCAAATAAAGAAAATCTTACCCTATAAGCTAACCCCATGTATGAGTTGAGGGGGACAACAACTAAGGGGGCGCAATGTATCAAGTTCAAAACAAATGCAAAACAAGTTGATTGTCTACAAGCCATTCAAACATGTCTATGAACATGTTTTTACACAAGGGTTTGTCATCATCAAAAGGGGGAGATTGAGATTTCAAGTATGCATCATCATAATGTTTTGATGAAGACAAGGATAATAGGCAAGCTTGAAGATAGGGAAAACTCAACAAAAAACAAAACCAAGGCTTAAGTTCAATCAAGAAGACTTAGGTTTAAGATTTACATTTATAGATTTTTAAGATGATTGATTGGGTAAAGTTTAGGCTAGGTGAACCTTAAATGGAAGTCTCACAAACCTAAAATTGAATCAGCCTAAAACAAAACTTGCATACATTCATATATGATTAACATATATGCTCATGAATTTACATATGGTAACATGATTTTGGCGCCCCAAACTTTGTTTATAACTTACATCTTTCAAAATCACGCATCATACATATACATATCATGTAGAAGGTTCATCATGCATTAAAGAAATATTTTTCAATATAGTTAATCGATTAAAACTCGCGTTAATCAATTAAATCAATTAAATAAAGGCTTAGTCGATTAAATGGAGTTAGAGTAGCTGAAATCTTGGATTTCTTGGGGGTGGTTAATCGATTACGTAGTGTGTTAATCAATTAAATCCAACATCAAACAAATTTGTATAAAAGCTGACTTTTTCCCCATGTGCTCATACATCTTGATAATTTTAGAATTAAACTTTCATATTTTCCAAGCGGAATTTCTTACTCTAGTGAAAGGTTTTCATCTTCTTTAACCCAGTCCCAACTATTTTAGCTGAGACCCTATCTCCTTCTAGATATGTCATGAAAAGGTCATTTCAAGATATGGTGTTGTGTTCAGGTGTTGTATGTTTGAATTATCACTAGGTTCAAACACCATCAATATATGGATTGCAGTAGGTACCCCCTATAATGGTTCAGAAGCATTATGGTAAAAGAAACATAGTTGTTGGATTGGAAAAAACTATTCAAAGAAGTTACTCCTAAGAACTTTGGAACAAAAACTTGTATGTATGGAAGACACCCATAGATCATGCATTCTTGCGAAAAGTACCCAAATATGATATTAATGGGGCCTCGAGGATGCATTTCCTTTACTCAGCTCTGGTACTTGGTCAACTTAAATGGGAAATAAGACTAGTACAGCCAGAACAACTGTAGGGAATATCCATATGGTACAAAGATGAGGGGGCACCAAAGAGATATTGGATTCGATCAGAAATGATATGAAGAGGATCCGTCTTTGTGGACCAAATGAATGGGGAGAACATTAGGTTTTCTACACCAACAAATACAAGTTGTTGCATAATGAAAGGAGAAATGGTCATGCAGTCCCACCCATTTCCCAACCACAAGAAGCATTTGGTCCATTAGAGATTGAGTTGTTGAGTGGACAATTCAAGATCATGGAGGCAAAACTAGAGTAGGTCCGATGCAAAAATGATAAGGATGAACTAACCATCGAGAAGCTCAATAAAATCATTGTTTCCTTGTCGAAGGAAGAAGCCAATCTACAAAGGGATTATGCTCAAATGTGCTCTTAGTTTGACATGTACCATATGATTAGGTCTATACAAGAAAAGGACTCCCAACTAGCTGACTATAGTGAACAAATGAAGGCTCGGTGGCGTGTCATCAAGGTTGTAGTAGCTAACAAAAGCGATCTAGACGTAAACTTCGAATAGTTGCAAGAAGCCAACAGAATGGGAACCAAGCCTGGACCCAATTAAAGGAGTATCAATCAGCACTGGACGAAGCATTGAATAGAGAGAACCAGCTAAAGGTTATCTTGAAAGATACATTGAAAACCCACCATGACTCATTAACAACTACAAGTCAGCGAGAATAACATCTTTCGAGGTAGTTGTCGGACCTCCAAGGGGCATATGATGAAATGGTAGCCAAGCAGGAGGTATGGTGTGATATTTGAAGGGGACTAATCCAGGATAGCAGGGCAAAAAGAGATCAATGGGAGAGTAGACGCAAGCATGTGATTGATGGGCTTGGGGATTTTGATGATGATTGGCTGATGAGAAACTTCTATGAGTCGTGTAGGGAGGTGGCCAAAGTCTTGAAAAGATGGAGGGCTATAGCAAATAGGAAATTTTGGTTCCAAGATGTAAAATAAATAAAGTCTTGTAATATTTTCATTTCTATTAATAAAAGAACATATTATTTCCACAAAGTCTCTTGGCCATTATTGTGCAATTATCAAAATATGTATTCCTCGCATTAAGCAAAGATCACATCGACGGAGTTAGAGCATCTTGCACTTAAATGAATTATACGTTTGAAACTTTATGTTTCCTTTTAGATTGTCGTTAACTGCATAAGGCCTTGTAGAGTATGCTCTCAAGTCACCAAGTGTGGGGGAAAGATGTTTAGTATTAACAATCCACAATAAAAGAACGAATATAGTTGTAATCAAGGTTCAAAGCTTGAGGTTTAGTTCTAAGATTGACATCAATGTAGGAAGAGCCATCGAGATATGCCTCATAGTCACCAAATGCGGGTCGAAATGTGTTGCTATTCCGGCCCTCCCAACAAAAAAGGAATTTAACATTATTACATGCATTTTTTCATTCATTTAAATAAAAACAATTTTTCAAAAAATTTGTATCATCCAAACATTGCTCTTAAGCATCCATACAACATCATACTGCAATCCAAGTTGATAGATGATCAAGAGTCCATTAGTCAAGAAACTAAGTTTGAGGTTGCTGAAATTAAGGAGCAAATGAATCACATGATGAGGATCATCCAAGACATACAGAAGGCTCGAGACTCAAAAAAAGATACCACTTTCCAGGCGCCGGACTGTCACATCCTCCTCAAGAATCTGTACAAAGGATGGGTCCAAATGTAGTTATTAGGACCAATCGCCGTAGGGATGTTGTCATAAGGTGGACTACCAATGGTCTACCACCAACCTACAATCCACTGTATAATGACAGACCTGATGATTAGTTTCACACCTAGGATGAATAACAAGCACCTCATGAAGACCCTGTCGTACAAGACGAAGACCCTATTAATGGTCTTCCTCCTAGGGGAACATTGAACATGTTCATGCACTATAAGGCAACACCCAACTAAAAAGGAGTACCATTTTGGACTCCTCAAGCAAAGATAAGGAAGACCTGGAGCTAATAAAAGAAAGACTAAAGGCTATAAGATGGACAAACTTTACTGACATGAAAAATGCATTTGAGATGTGCCTGGTGCCACACAGTGTTGCTACCTAAATTGAAAAATCCTAAATTTGAAAAGTATAATGGTACCTCCATTCCAAAGAGTCACTTACATATGTATGCTGGAAAGATGGCAACATACCAGAAGAGCGACAAGCTATTGATTCGTTGCTTCCAGGACAGTCAGATGGGGCAGGCGTATGCTGGTACATTCGATTGGAGAAGGCTAAGATCAAATACTTCCTTGATTTATCCAATGGTTTCATGAAGCAATATAAGTACAATGAAGATATTGATCCTGATATGACCCAACTTTAGGGCATGACTAAGAAATCATAAGGGAGTTTTAAGGAGTATACCCAATGCTAGAGAGCCTTGGCATCACACGTAATTCCTAGATTGGAAGTTGAAGAATAATTTTCCATATTTGTGGATACTTTGAAGGTACCATATTATGACTACTTGGTGGGAAGTGTTGCGCATAAAAAGTGGTAAGCTGGTAGGAGATTATTCTAGCTACAATATTGGGAAGAAACCCAATTTTATGAAGGAGAAAGAATGAGAGGCACTCGTAGGGATATATAGCCCATAAATTCAAATACTAGTAACCAAACTCGCCAAAACTACAACCACACACAAGCCTACTAACCCCGCCAAACTATAACCAAACACGCCCCTACCTAAATCAAAACCACAATTACCCTAACCCCAAGAGAAGAGGCCCACAATTCGACCCCATACCAGTAACCTATGTTGGCCTATATTCTCACCTTTTAAGGGAGGGAATCATAAGCCCTATAGTTGGAAGAATTCCTAAATCAGAAAGGGCCTAGTTTGATCCAAATGACACTTGTGAATACCACTTTGGGTCATTGGCCACTCCATTGAACACTATCGGGCTCAAAAGCATAAGGTTTAGTGCTTGATCAACTCATAGAAACTAGAATTCAAGCATACTACGCCAGATGTACGCAAGAACCTATTACCTAATCATGGTAAACATGGTGTGAATGTTGTAGATGTTGCTCAGGATGGTGCATTTGTTTGGGAGGCAATTGAGGTGAAAACACCTATGAGGGTAATTTTTCGGGAGATGTGAAAGTGTGAAATAGTAGAAAGGCTATTGGAAGATGTAGGTCCATATAGTTGTGAATTGCATGGTGCAGTGGGTCACACTCTAAAGGAATGTTAAAACTTTAAGCTCTTACTAAAGAAGATTCTGGATATGAGGTTGATCAAGATAGAGAGGGGATCCTCGTATCAAACTATGAATGTTGCTACAAGAGGCAAAGAGGGTAGGAGAATCATTGTGAGGCCATCAATCATACATTACAAACTTGTATTGAACATTCCTGATAGTGTTCTTGTATGCCCACAACAACATCAATCAGTGCCAATCATAATAGTGATGAAGCCCATTCTGAGACCTACAACAAATGAGAAACACCAACCTTTCTCTTATAAATCAGACAATGTTATGCCATGGTTCTATGGTGGAGGAACTTACGAGACATCTAGGCAGCCTATAGATGTCATCCATGTCGTTAGGGTCAGTCGAATAACTAGAACTTGACGTGTTGATGATCCCTCATATTTTGAAAATGTCCCAACCAAGGACAAAGAGAAGGGGAAAGTGAGTATCCCTCTGGAGCGTGAAGTGGAAGCGAATATGAATGAACTACTATACAAGCCTGAATACAAGGTTGAAATAACCAACATGGAAGCTTGTGAATTATTGAAATTCATAATGTAGAGTGAGTATATGGTTGAGGACCGATTAATTCACACTCTAGCTAGGATATCAATACTATCACTGCTAATGGGTTTCAAGGCCCACAGAAATTTCCTGATGAAAGTACTGAACCATGCACATGTTAACCACAACATACCCACAGACAAGCTCGATGGTATCATCAATAACATTGTGGCCGATAATTATATATCCTTCAATGATCATGAAATACCTTAGTAGGGGACATGGCACACTAGACCTTTGCGCATCTCCATAATGTATCATGATTGCTTAATTGTCAAGGTTCTTATCGAAAATGGCTTTATCCCTAAATGGCATGTCGAAAAGGACATTATCCAGGCTTCCAATGGATGCATCGTACATGAGACCAAGCTCTATGGTGGTGAAGACATTTGATGGGTCAAACAAAGACGTCATGGGTGAAATGGAGCTGCCTATAAAAATTGGGCGCTACATTTTCCAAATATTATTCCATGTCATGAAAATTAATCCCAGATACAATTGTTTATTGGGAAGGCCATGGATCCATGCCTCAGGGGTTGTGCCCTCTACATTGCATCCGTGAGTTAAATTTAGAGGGGATGGAAAACTCTTGACCGTTATGGGAGAAGAGGATATGTTGGTATCAAGATCTCTTGCCACACAAAACATCGAAGCATTGGAGGAAGCTATTGGAACATTCTTCCAAGCACTGCAGATTGCCAATGCCTCATTTGTAAGGGAGGGGATGCCCACACTAAGTCCACAAACTTTCAAAGCATCGCTAATGATGGCAAGAGTAATGTTAAAAAATGGCTACTAGCCAGAGAAAGGACTTGGAAAGTTTGGCCTAGGAAGAGGACGCATGGTGATACCACGATGCATCAAGGATCGATATGGCCTGGGTTATAAGCCCACTCGGGAAGATTGGGAGAGAACGAATGATAAGTGCCACAAATACCTAATTTTCATACACTTTTCATGGAACTTATCCTATGCAAAAATTTGAAAACCAACTTAATTCAACACTTTATAGATAATTTTTGTGTGTTTGAATAATATAATTTTTGATCACCTCTTGTCCAAGTTTTCTTTGAGTTTCGTAGAAAATTGGACCAAAAGGAATGCTTAGGCTCGAAGAAAGAAAGCTTACTTCATCTTGAAGAAATCAAGCCAAAACACGTAAAACATGTGTGCTTAAAACTAAGCATTGTAAGGTAATACACTTTTTAGATAAATTAACGTTGTTGTCAGGGAATTGCTAGATAATGGAAATTCATACAAATTTTTTTATCATTAGTAATTGTATATATAATTTTCTTTTCTCTTTGTATAAATTTATTTTTCTTTTTGTACATCTTTCTTTTATTTTTTTTGTTTTGTACATTTAAAAAATTTAAAACACAAAAAGATGAACTAGTGGAGTGAAAACCCACTAGTTAAGGAACCTTTTGTTGTTGTTATACACTTTTTAGGGGATGAGGAGGTACCCCTCATCAAATTTTTCAAAAGAACAACATAAAAGGGGTTGATATTAACAAAGATAAAGTGGTTGGACTTTCTCTTCAAAAATCCAAAAAAAGGAAGCTACTCTAATCCTTAAGTTAAGTATTCCCATGCACTTTTTGATGCACATATTTTATTTTGTGATACTTTAACCAAAATCCCCTTAAACATGCTTTCGTTGATGATTTCTGAGATGAGAAATAAATTTTTAAAACTAAGAGCATGCTTGTTAAAATTGTGCAAAAAATTAATTTTTCCAATTGTTGTTTAGTTGACCATTTAAAAAAATATATCCATGAAATTCTGAATGAATTTATTTGTGACTGTTTGAATTGATATCTTGTTATTTTGGATTCCATAAAATTATGTTTGGATTCCCATTTATCGATTGGACTTGAAAAATGCTTACATTTTTACTCTAAACATAATTTTCATGACAAATGCACGTTGTTTGATTGAAATTTCATTCAATCAAATTTTATTCATGATCATAATGTTTTAGACATTGAAAAACTCATGTAGATTGTTAGACTAACTTGAAGCAAAAAGAAAATTGCAAGTTCTAATAATTTACAGGAAAACAAGTCCAAAAACAAGCACACAAAAATGAGGAGTTGGCTTTGTAGGCAGTACTATGTTGGAGAGGATAGTAAAATCAAGTAGAATGGAATTATGTGTTCTCCTAAATTTGTTGGTTAGTTTTTAATTTTAATTAACATTCTTTCAAAATGTTACACAAACTTCCTTAAAATATTTTTCAAAATGACTTGAGGACAACTCAATCACTTAAGTTGGAGGAAGTGTGTATAATATTTTCAAAGAAATTCCTTTTGGTGTGTATTTAAAACTATTAGTGTGTGCTTGTTTGCTTTTATGTGTGTTTACTTGCTTTAAAATATATTTTTTTAGTGTATTGAAATTTTAGTTGTGTGTTAATTTAGTCTCTTTTTGACATTTTATTTAAAAAGTGAATTTTTTTTAAACTAAACTTAAGAAATAACACAAACTTACCTAAAACATTTTTTTAACAAGATCACTAACTTTGTAAATTAACAAGCTCTGATGAGCAACATCAGATGAATATCTAAATTTTTTGGGAAAAATTCATAATGTCATAACTTTGATAAAATGCAAATTTTTTGGAAAATCATTTATCATGAACTTGTAAATTTGTTTGAAAATCAAAGAGTTGTAAAAAAACCAACCATGTGAGGTTGTGTAAGCCAAACACAAATTATGTGAGCTTAGTGAGAAACTTTTTGGTTTTGCACAATTGATTATGTTTGAATCTTTCTTTACTTGATTGCACACAATTTGGTAGGAAATGATCAAGGCAAATTCTTTCAAATATAATGAGCCACTTGACCAAAAATGACCAACCAAAAATAGGAACATCCTTGGTTAACCCCTTTGAGCCTTAAAAATAAATAATATTTTTTCAAACACAACCCTTGAGCCTAATATGGAAAAAAAAAACGAAATATCCTATATATTTCATAAGTAAAAAGAGAGCATTTTTCAAAAAGAAGGTTAATGGAAAAATTAAGTCGGGGGAATGATTGGCCATGTAACAAAAGTGTTCAAAAGAGAAATTCTCAAGCTTTTTACAAATAAGAAAAGTAAATAAATGCTCCAAAAAAAAAGGAGTAAAAAGTGATTGAGAAAAATCAAAAAAATGTTACAGAAAAAGTCAAGAAAAAGAATGAGGAAAGGAAGAAAAAGAAGAGAGGTGAAATTTTTTAAAAAAGAGTATGTATTTAAAAACACAAATCATTTTGCTCTCTTTTAACTTTGAAAGTATTTTTGAAAATCTTGAAAAACCAATTTTCTGTGATAGCCAAGCCTCATTACACCCTAAGGAAGACCTTAGTGATCCTTGAAAATTTTGTGCGATCAAAGTTAGTGTCGAGAAGAAATACAAAATTAAATTCTTGCAAACCAAACAAGTTGAGTTTTGAGTGAAACACTTATCCATTTGGTTCCATTCTTGAACCGTGTGTGAAAATGCATCTCCTTGATTGATAACATTTTTTATATGTGAAGTGCTAAATAAATTTTGGAAAATATGTTTTCATTCTTAGTTTGAAGCATTATGAGTTAAAATCACATGATCATAAACACATCTCATGAAACTTTGAAATGATGTCGAGTTTTGATCTTGTCCAACATTAATTTTTCCAAAGCCAAGTAGTTGTTGTTTTACCTTTGTTTGGGAACAAACAAAGTCTTAAGTTGGGTGGAGTTGATAAGTTCCAAAAATACCTAATTTTCATACACTTTTCATGGTACTTATCCTATGCATAAATGTGAAAACCAACTTAATTCAACACTTTTTAGATAAATTTTGTGTGTTTGAAAATATAATTTTTTATCACCTCTTGTCCAATTTTTCTTTGAGTTTCGTAAGAAATTAGACCAAAAAGAATACTTAGGCTCGAATAAAGAAAACTTACTACACCTTGAAGAAATCAAGCTAAAATACATGACATATGTGTGCTTAAAACTAAGAATGGTAAGGTGTATGGCCTAGCACAAAGCTATCCAGCCAAGCACAAAGTTGTATAACCAAGCACAAAGTTGTGCAGCCAAGCACCAAGTACTAGGCCAAGTCAACCAGGCTGCTAAAGTAGGCAGTTGAGCATGCACTAGGTCAATCATCCTACTCAAGCAGGTAGTTGAGCATGCACTAGGTTAGTCAGGCTGCTTAAGCAGGCAACTAAGCGTGCACCAGGTCAACCAGGTGTCTGGCCCACTAGAAAAATGGTTGGTTGGCCTTGAAGAATGGATATGTCATGAATGATGTAACTATCCAAGCAACCAACCAAAGCTAGCAACTGAGCCAATTTTATGACCTCATGCATGACACAGGCAAGTAGGAGGTTTCACCATGCATGTGACCTAGCCCACAATAAGATGTCCAAGCTAGCTGCCATGGGTCAGACACAGGGGCCAGACGGCCAGGAAAGGGGGCCAGGTGCCCCCTAGTGTGCTTATAAAAGGCACTCCCCTCTCTTCACTTTAACACATTGTACATTCTTTGTAATTTATTCTTCTTATTTCCATTTTGGTTCTCTCTCATTTTAGGTTGCTCTTCAGATGTTTTCAGGTGTTTAGTTCATAGAAATTTAGAGGGACTGGAGTTGACAAATGAGGTGCAAAAACATGATTTTTAACCTCATTTGGAACTAAAAACATCTAATCTTTGGATGGATGACTAATGCTCAAAAAGCTGGATTATGGTGTTAGTTCTTGTACTTTTATCTTCTTCTTCATCTATACAAGCTATTATTTTGGTTATATTGATTGTTTAAGAAGTTCTTAATGCTGTTTTAGATTTATCACCTAAAACTTGATTTCAAGATCCAAAAAAAACTCCTTCTTAAAGTGTTGACAAGTGAACTAAAAAGTATAACCTATACCTTAGTTCACTTGCCATATCAAAGCATCTATTTTAAGCAACTTGTATTCAAGGCTAAAACATATTAACGTAGCCTAAAGTAGGGTGTGACAACCTACTCCAACGAGTGGTAGTTAACTATTGTTTAGTGTATTATGCAAGGTTTAAAAATCATCGTTTCCATGCTAGGACACTAGATGGATGGTTAAGAAATGGTGTATGGTTTAACCAAATTATAACCCTTAACTTGCATAAATTCTTATATTGATATTGTTCAAGAAATTATTTCATCATTCTAACTATATTTTCCACTTGAATTTGATAAAATCAGCAAAACAAATTTATGTGTTACTTTCTTACTTTTGATAAAAGATGCCAAGTAAGAGTATATTTCTGTTAGGCAATTCCATATAGTTCGACATAACCCTATACTATACTAAAATTGAATCTTGAAAGAGATGCAAGTGTAAAACAATAGAGTGTTAAACTTATAAATTTTATTTGTTGATAACTAATTCCTAAAAACATAAGTTTAAACCAATTCATGGTTTGTAACTTTGTACATAGGAATAACATATGAAAAGTGCAATCCAATCAATGGATTGTTACTTGACAATAATAGAGTGATGAATAATAAATCTAACAACTAACATTTACTTTCTGGCATTTATTTTCCACAACTAACATTTACTTTTTGTCATTTATTTTTCTGCAACTAACATTTATTTATTGCTTTATTCTTTTATTATTTATACCAACCCTTCGAAAGAAGTGGTACGGTTAACTGCTAACTTTATTCTCTTGTTCCTTTTATTATTCTTTGATACCAACCTTTCATAAGAAATGGTATGGTTAACTTAATAAAATGAGATCGACCTTTATGGTATGGTTAAAATGATCCTAGAAAGGGAGTAAATAAATAAAGTCACTAATTAAATAATTTTTTCATCACTCATCACTCTAATTAAATAAATAAACTTGTTGGAACCCGAATTAGGGTAGTGTGAGTATAAAGCTGGAGGGATGCTCATCTCACACATTAGTAGGAGCTTCATTAGTGCAGGCTTGGAACCAAGAATGGTTGTTGTTGTAGGAGATGATGATTCAAAAGAATGGGTAGATTATGTTGTTTGGTGCCCTCTAAGCACCACTCTCAGCAGTTAGATAGAGAAGACGCATCAACACAAGTTTTTTTTGGAAGCAATATAATAATGTTATGTGAGCCATTAGCCATGTCAAAAGCTATTATATTTTTTTATTTTTTCTTCGAATAGGGACATCTATTTATATTTCATAAAGTAGTACATGTTCTGGAAATCAATAAAATTCCTTTCTTTTTCAAATCCCCTGTCTCACTCTGTTGTTTTTTCATTATTTCACACACACATGGGATCATGATCATCCGATTAATCAGCTCGACGAAGGAGAAAATGATGAAGAATAGGAGGTGCTGCCCGAGTTGTTGAGGATGGCTGAGAAAGAGTCTAGATAGATTAAGCCGCATGAAGAGCTCACTGAGCTTGTAAATTTGGGTACATAAGGCGACAAGAAGGAAGTGAAAGTAGGCACATTGATGAAAGAGGAGGAGCGCAAAAATATGATTCAACTTCTAGATTAGTTCAAGGATGTTTTCGTATGGTCATGCAGTGAAATGCCTGGTTTAGACAGAAGTATAGTGAAATATAAGTTGCCACTGATGATTTCCTTAAGAGTGAAAGAAGAGGTTGAGAAATAGTTGGATGTTGGGTTCGTGCTAGTCTCCACTTATTTATGGTGGGAAGCTAATGTAGTAGTAGTACCAAAGAAGCGAGGCAAACACAGGATCTATGTTGACTATCAAGATTTGAATAAAGCTAGCTCAAATGATGACTTCCCAGCACCCCATATAGATGTCTTGGTCGACAACACTATAGGTCATGTTTTTTTCTCTTTCATATACGGGTACTTTGGTTATCATTAGATCAAAATGGCTTTTGAGGATATACATAAAACTACTTTCATCACTCGGTGGCGAACCTTCTGCTATCAAGTCATGCCTTTTGGTCTGAAGAATGCTATGGCCACATACCAAAGAGCCATGATAGCTCTTTTCCACGACTGAGAAATGCCAAAATGTACTAATTTTCCATCATTTTTTATAGCACTTATTTTGATTTATCATGTTTAAAACCCAACTTATAACACACTTTGTAGATAAATTTTGTGTGCTTAAGTATTATGATTTTTGATCACCTCTTGTCCAAGAATTTAAGCCAAATCTCATGCCAAAAGAACAAAAAGAATTGCTCAAAACAAACAAGCTAAGCATGGCATGCGATGTTCTTAGCTTGTTGCCAAAAAAGATTGCTTAAGCTTGAAGAAAGGTAGCTTGCCTTATCTTCAAGAAACCCAAGCTAAGTTGTGCCAAGCAACTTGCATAAATTAAAAGTTTACGTCGCCATGAAGGAATCATGCTAAAAGTGC
The DNA here is from genome assembly GCF_001865875.1 of Lupinus angustifolius. NCBI lineage: Eukaryota > Viridiplantae > Streptophyta > Magnoliopsida > Fabales > Fabaceae > Lupinus > Lupinus angustifolius. Next base: position 14,783 of record NW_017721660.1, on the reverse strand, counting down.
TAAATAACCAACCAAATTAAATTCAAGAACCATGGAAAAAAGGTTGCTTAGGCTTGAAGGAAGGTAGATTACCTTCTCACGAAGGAACCTTGGGGAAGCTACGTATGGCCGAAAATGGGCTTAGCCCTTGTCCAGCCACCAAACCCTCACTATGAAGAGAACTTAGCTAAAGTCACCATGCAACTAGCCTTTACTTGAAAACCAAGCTTATGACCTCATGGATGACTCAAGCATGACAAGCCAAGTAGGAGGTGTCATCTTGCATGAGTATTATCCCATAATAGGTTGGCCAAGTTGGAGAAAAAAGTGGTTGACCAGTAGCCTAGGCACATGGCCAAACCACCCAGCCAATTCCTTTCTTCTCATTTTCATTTCTTCACTTTAATAGGCCGTTCTTAGGCTTTTATTTCATAGAAATTAAGAGGGAATGGAGTTGGCAAATGGTGTGCAAAAATATGATTTTTAACACCATTTGGAACCAAAAGCATCCAATCTTTGGATGAATGAATAATACTCCAACACTTGGCTACAACGTAATATTTCTTCTCTTTATGTTAATTCTGATTTTATTATTGAAGTTAGGTGTTTCTACTTTCATTCCATCTGCTCTTAATCCTTACTTTAGATTGATCACCTAAAATATGGTTTCAAAGATCTAAAAGTCTTTTGTTGGATGAAATAATAAATATTCTCATGCTTCAATGGTGACTTGAATGTTTTCCATTTTAAAGCATCCATTTTAAGCAACTTTTTAGGTGCTACTAACGATATTCTTTGTATAGATTTTTCTAATTTGATGAAGGGAGAGTTTGAAATATTGATGCCGGGTGATTTGATGTTCTTCCTAGAACTACACATCAAACAACTACTTAGTACAATCTTTGTGCATTAGTATAAATATTGTAAGGAACTACTAAAAAAATCACATGGACGAAGCCAAAGATACCTCTACTCCTATGGCTTCATCATGCTATCTAGATAAAGATGAAAAAGGGAAATCGATTGAGGTAACCAAGTATCGATATATCATAGGCTCCTTACACTATCTTACATCTAGTCGTCCTAATATTATGCTTAGTGTATGTCTTTGTTCTAGATATTAAATCCTAAGGTATCACATTTTACTGCCGTAAAACGAATTATGAAGTATCTAAAAAGAACAATAAATATGGGTCGATGGTATCCTAGGGATGCCTCATTATCTCTGATAGGGTATTCTGATTTCGACTTTAGCGGTTGTAAGTGGGATCATAATAGTACTAGTGGGACTTGCCACTTGTTAGGTAGCTCCCTTGTTTCATGGCACAACAAGAAGCAAACATGTGTTGCTTTATCAATAGCCGAAGCATAATATATAGCTACTGGTGTGTGTTGTGCTCAAATCCTTTGGATGAAGCAGCAATTGCAAGACTACGGTCTTAATCTTGATCATATTCTGATCAAGTGTGATAACACGAGTGCCATAAACCTATCAAAGAACCTCATCTTTCATTCGCTTACTAAGCATATAAAAGTCCGTCATCATTTTCTTACGGATCACATGCAAAAAGGTTATTGTGTGATTGAATTTGTAGAAACTTCAAAACAGCTAGCTGAGATATTCACCAAACCCCTTCCACGGGACACATTCCTTGTTCTTCGGATAGAACTTGGAACCCTTGATGAATCATATCTAACCTAGCTTAATTATAAGTTCATATATGTCTTGCCATGTTTTTCGTATGCGATTATATGCTGATCTTTGTTGAATGTGTGTTATAATGCTAAATTGCCTTTATTATTTATGTGTGGTTGAAATGTTTTGCTCTGAAAGCTTTAGGAAGTGTGTGTCTAGCTTGCATGCCTTAGCATCACCAAGATTTAACCAAAATTTGTCTCTACGGCTTGTGTTAGTCGATTATCTCTCAATAGTAATCGATTAAAAATGTTACAGAAGCTTTGAGTTCCATTTTTGAATAAAATTTAATCGATTAACTCGACAATTTAATCGATTAACGATAAAAATATAACAGATCTCAGTTCAGTCTTAGGGTTTCAAAAGTAAGAATCCTAATTCTCAATTTGTGCCCCTTCGTCTTTCCATCAAAATCAATGAAGATTAAATGTTTCTTTGTAAAATTCGTGCATTCATATCCTCCTTCTTCTCAAAATCTTCCATCCCCAACGTCACATTTCTATCAAAGCCGAACTTCCTAATTTGGAAACAAAAACCATAACTTGATTTAATCCACATTAATAGATTAAATCTTCATTTTATCTGGACTATGAGTGAACAAAGGCATGTTAGAATGAAGACCACCGTGAAACAACTTCGAAAAAATAAAACTAGTGGGTCTTCATCTACTAAGAGAGATCCGTTCTATTGCCCAACTATTCAAGCCTCATGTTTTTCAAGGTATCATGGACAAAAGCTAACTTATGTTAGATATGCCAACATGACGTCGTTGGCTAAGCAGGGCCTTGAATTCCCTCATCAAATGGAGTCACAAGGAGCTAACCAATTTCTAGAATTAAATGGTAATATTTATCCATCTTTGGTTAGAGAATTCTATAGCAACTTTCAGGTTAGGGAGGTCTTACATATGACTATGGTTAAGGGGAAATTAATTACATTGGATGAAAAGATAGAGCATGGGAAACTTTGTCTAGTACTACATTGCCCTTACGTAGTTGCAAATATAGAGCATGGGAAACGTTTGATGCTATCATGATGTACAAGTCATGCTTAAGGTCTCCTCAATACTACGTGCAAGGTGAGATACTCAAATTTGGGTCTCTCACCGTAGAAAATCGTCTTCTTCATTTCCTAATTGAATATATCATGGTTTAAAGGAACACCAACTTTTCTCAACCAACGATAAATGACTTGAAGTTGATGTTCGCTATTAGATAAGGTATTATTGTTAATTGGCCTGCTGAAATCCTAAACCTTATGTCCGATATCGCATCATCATCTTCTAGGCTACTTGCATTCGAGATTTTTATATCAAGAATTATCGATCATTTTGAGATCGGTGCATCTAATATAGAAGTCATGACTAGAAACGCTCGTGAGCACCATGTCGGAGAAAATCTAATCCACAATATGAGAATTTATAAGTATAATGGTACTTGGAAGTACAAGGAAGTTCATACAACTGTGAATTTCAATTTCTTCGAGGATGAGGGTAATGCGAATCATGGTGAACTAAGCACTGCATAACCACAGACTGAGACTTCAAGTGCGTCTCATCATTTTGCTTTTGGTTCTACTCAACTGGATGCCATGGAACAACGCCTAAATGAGTGTATGGATGCATGGTTTCAATATTTGGGAGATGCAATGGGAGTGGAGTTCCAGAGGCAAGAGGAATGGACCACACATGAAATTAACTGTGTTATCTTTATGTTTAGATCCATATAAAGGAATCCACCATCTCCAGTACCACCTCAAGAATAGTTTAGCTTAGGAATATCTATGTTCGATTAGCATTTATGGTGAGTGTGAGTATTTTTTTTGCTTATATTTGATTTCCTAGCTCATTTTGTACTTCTGGTTTATAATATTGTGGATATCTTGCTTTCTCGTATTTTGTTTTGTAACATGTTATGAACATGTCTGACTTTATTGGCCATTTGTGTTGAACACTTGATATATCATGCGTGCCTGGTTCTTAATATGTTTATGATAATATATGTGCAAATGATTATTCTAAATATATGTTGATTACATTGCTGAAAATTTGTAATTTAAGTATATTAATCGATTAAATGCAGCAATTAATTGATTAAGTGCAGATTCTATGCATTTGTTCAATTATCTTGACAGAGTTTAATCGATTATATACTCCCTTAATCAACTAAAACCGGTAAAAATGTTATACATTTCCTTTCTTCTAGCTCATTTTATCATATTCCACCACTTATATTTTTTGATAATGCCAAAAGGAGGAGAAAGTGTTGTTTGAAGTTTTGTAGGTTTCTATGCTTCCGTATCTACTCAAAGGAGGAGAAAAATATTCCTATAGTAGCATTATTCATGAAGTGAGGGAGAGAACATAGTGAGGGGGAGTAGCGCATAACAAACTCGCAACCTTGCAAAGGAAGTTGTTGACCAAGCAAATCAAGCTTCAAAATATGTAGTGTTTGTCATTATCAAAAGGAGGAGATTGATAGTGCAAGAGGAGTCAAAGTTTGCAAGTCTAATCTTCTACGTAGTTTTGATGAAGGCAAATATTTGAGGAAAGCTTGAAGATTGATTCAACTCAACAAACAACAAGTCGAAGCCTCAAGGTCATCTATAATTAGGAAATTCTTTTATATCTTTTTATAGTTCTAAGATGATTGCTTAGTTTGAGCGTAGGTGAGGTAAACCGAGGATGAGAATCTCACAAAGCTAAAGTTAAATTAAACTTAAACTAAGAGAGTCCTTCATCCAATCATGAAAGGTAGTATGCATGCACAATATTTGATAACACATGATTTTATTACTTTAAAATAATACTCATTTTGAAATCATACTTTTCATATGCATACATGTCATAGAAGGTTTACCATGCATCAAGAAACTGAATTTTCACATAGTTAAGTGATTATGCAAGAAGTTAGTTGATTAAATAAGTTCCAGAGACTTTTGATTAAGATCTCTGAATTTAGATAATCGATTAAGTATCTTAGTAATCAATTAACATCCAACAGAATAGAACCTATTTTCAAATACGTTAATCGATTAACTGTATTGAAAATTGATTAAGGCAGTTAAAATCTTTTTATATATAAATTTGTATTTTAACCCATGAGTAAGTTTTCAGACTTTCAAAAAAATTAGATCATACTCATATCATACAAAAGTTCTTTGCATCAAACTTTAAAGTGAAAAAAATATAGTAAGTTCTTGAGTGATTTTCAAAGAGAAGAGTGAACTTGGTTTTCCAATTTTAAAAGATTGTTATACATCTTCATACACAATACCCTCATATTTTTTCACCAACTAGTCTGTATCTTTGTGAGATTCTTGTATGAGGTTTTTGTAGCTGATCTCAGAGTGATTAAATTGCACTTAGTGAGTGCATTAAAACTCAAGATTCTTGTTAGCCATTTGAGGAAAGAATCACCCTAGATGCGGCTAGGTTGATTAGTGTTCATCACTGCTTATACAAAGGTCATAAAAAGAAGCAAGAATCGGCTAGGACAAATTATGAGTAGGTGTGGTATATGAAAGAGGCAACAGTATGTCAAACTGCATTGGTTAGCTTAGAGTTTAAGAAAGGAGCGCTTGTAGAAGTGTCAAATTGGAAGCTTTTTTGTAATTGACATTAAAGTTTCCAGTGAAGAAAATCTCCCAAATCAGACGGTAGGACTCGATGTAGTTTGCAAGTGGACTCGCAAGAGAACTAGCATAAAATTCTCCGAGCTATTCTTCTCTACCCTTATCTCGTTTCTTTTTACATCTTTACACTATTTAAAGTGTTTCATGTTTAGATTTATTGATTCATTACTTGCCCATTAATTGATAACTATGTGGGGCGCTCTGTGAAACTGATCTGTTTTTGTAAAGTTTTAATTTTCGGGATATCGACTGTGAAATAATAGTTTAAAAGAATATCAAGAACTGCTAGGATAATCGATTAAGATTTCCATTAATCAATTAAGACATTACTATCAATGATCAATTAAAAACCTTAATAATCGATTATATTAGGTATTTTTCAGAAATTAAAATTAACTGGAAAAAGTGGTAACTTTGTAGCGTGACACCTATTCACCCCTCTAGGTGTGTTTATACTCTGATCGTACCCAACACCATGACCATCTGATTGGTAGGCATGGCAGCATATGAGGATGACTCGACATGGAATATAAAGAGCTAAGGTGCAGGAGGATCAACATAAGTATTTTCCATAAGAGCAACATGTTGATCACTTCGATGCTTGTAGGATCTCCAAAGACACCCATCTTGTAGATCACATCCACATCACTCTCGCTATCCATAGCATCTAGTTCGATCTTGGACTCCCTAGCAGTGGAAACACCAAAATTCTTAAGTATGGTAGTGATGATTATAGCATAAGTTAAGGGGCCTTGAGTATCTCTAACATACCACATTTATTATATTACCATCAAAGCTCAATTTATTGAAATGCTCTCTTATTAAGAGCATACGTAAGTTGTAGTTCCATATCGCTATTTTGTGAATGATTTGAATATTTTGGAACTATAACATAGCTTACAAGGTAATGTAGCAGACGATATTCTAGATTGAGATTCCCGACAGAGAGGATATCACTACTCTTAACAATTTCACCTAATGCTCTTTGGTTACACATTACAATGTTCTACTTAGAAAATCTACACGTAGCATAGTAGAATTATTTTCTATCATATGCCTCCTAATCACATTGAATGCCAAAACCCACTATGATACCTTTACATGGTATGTTACGACAAACTGAACTAAAAGTCTTCAAGTCTAAGACTATGTGTTTTCCCTTGACTAAGGAACAAATACTTATTTCTCCTTAAGTTCAGGTTACAATAAAATACATGTAAAAGTTCAGAGTAGTAGGCAGAATGTTCTTAACAAAAATCAAATAAACTTTGTTGCCTTAGGAGGGTGAGGAAAATGAAATCATCAGATTCAAAAAAGCAAAGCTTACCATACTTAGGAGCAAATATAGGTCTTTACAGAAAATGTTCTATGAACACAGAGTGTTGCTCATCAGTTGTAAGAAGTAGTGCCAAATCAAGAGGATTAGCTTCAAAATAAGTTGGTTGCTTTCTCTAAGAAGCATTGGTACATTGCTTCTTGGTTCTTGATAAAGAAGCCATGGAATTGTGGTTTTAAAATTTTAGGTTTTGAGAATTTTAGAATTTGGGGCTTTTTGATTGATGACTCTAAACTCGAAAATGATGGTTGCAATGAGTTTAAATGGCAACTAAGGGGGGTTAATTAGTTGTTTGGTTTATTTGGCTAATTTTTCTGCTATAAAAATGAGAGTTTGTTGCAGCAGAAATAATGTAGAAAAATCACCAAGTAAAAACAGTTAAAGTAAGAGAGTAAAGAGAAGAGAGAAAATATACATAAGTTTTATACTAGTTCACCTTCTTGTCCATCGAAGGCTATGTCTAGTACTCTTACAACACAAGAAATTTCTTTACTTCATATTATGAGGTGCAATTACAATTTCTCTCCCCGAGACTCCTTGTACATCACACACTCACTAATACCCCACTACCATGGAGAACAACCTTTCCAAGTACACTGTTCCCCTTCTCACCACACTCTTGTGATGAAAAGTTTACAACAACAAATGAAGAAAATCAGGATTTGGGTGAAAGTTGTTGAGTCTAGATTTGAAAATTAGGTTTAACATCTCTTTGTAATCAATTACTGAAGCATGTCATTGATTACCCAAACATTCTGTCCATCTGAGTAATCAGTTACTAGTTACAATAATTGGTTACACTACGTTAAGTTTTTATGGGTAAGTCATTACTTAGTAACGATACCTGTTACACAATCCCAGTCATCTGTTACTCACTATTACACAGTCCAAGTAACATGTTACCTAGGTCTATTAACCTGTTACTCAGGTCAAGTAACGCATTACTTAGCATTTTTAAAATTGTTTCATTTTGACTAAGAGTTTTCTAATTACTTTCAAAATTGTTTTTCCACTTATTGAGCATTGCTACTAATTGAATTTAGAGCATAAAAATATAAGTACCTATTGAAGACTTTAAACTCTATTTGTCTTGATGCTTGATCTTCTATGTGTTCAAAGTCTTCTTCATTTTTATTCTATTTGTGATCTTGGTGTCTTCATCAAAACCGTGTCAAGGTTAGGAGCAAGATCTTCTTCACAACCTATCCCTTTTTGATGATGACAAACCAACATTGTTTTGAACGTGGGTTTTTATGAGATAAGCATATTTCATAAGATTTGACATGGTTGACTTGAGTATGCTCCCCATATCTTGGATTCCCACTTTGTTTTTAAGTATGTGCCTGGAAAGATTTAGACAGAAAACACAACTCCAACTTTTCTCCTCCTTTTGACTTCATCAAAAATAAGGAAAAGTTAAGTTGCTAGCATAATATAGACATATATATACAAGAAAAAGCGTACAAGATAATTACATGACTTATTTCGAAGCCAAGGTCAGAATAATCAGTATGAACCTTTTAATGTAAATGTTATAAGATGATATAAACATGTGAATCAACATAATATCATAATCATTGAAATAAAGGAGGTTCCTACATAGAAAAACATAAATTAAAGTTAAAGATTACAGAAAAAATAGCCAACAAGATCATTAACTTCCAACATCAAATAACAACTTTCAAATCCTAGACAACAACTACTCTAAGATTCCAGCTCATTGCTATCATCATCTAGATCCATGTAGTCCAATCGATTCGATAATCGTCTAAGTTCCACATAGACTTATTGATTCTTAGAATTAAGAGCATCCATCCTTGTGGTGATGTAGCCTCGAAGCAAGAATGACTCATCCATGATCATCTTATTCATAGGGATGACAGAAGATGAAGATGACTCAATATGGAATGTAGAGGGTTGATGTGTAGGAAGGTCACCAAAATGTTTTTCCGTGGGAACAACCTATTTATCGCTTTGATGCTTGTAGATCATATCAGTGAGGTCTCGAAAGAATCTCATCCTGTGGATCACATCCATGTCGATTGTACTATTCCGAGTATCGAGTTCTATCTTGGACTCCCCATCAGTAAAACACCAAAATGCTCAAGTATGACAGTGATTATTATAGCATAAGGTAAGGGGCTTTGAGTGTCTCTAAAAGTCCATATTTCTCTCATTGTCATTAAATTCTAGTTTATTGGAATGTTATGCTTAAGAGTATACATCAGTTGTAGTTCCATATTGCTAATTTGTGAATGATTTGAGAACTTGGGAACTATAATATAGCTTAGAAGGTAATGAAGCAAACAAACTTCAAGATTGAGATTTCCTATAGGGAGGATATATATACTCTTTACAGTTTCACCAAGGCCCTTTGCTTACACATTTCAATTTACCTCTTAAAAAATCTACACATACAGTTGTTGAATTCCTTTTTACTATACCCTTCTAAATTATATTGAAACCCAGATTCCAATATTATTCTTGTGTATGGTATGTTACAACAAATCGAACTCAAGGTTATCAAATCTATGGAAATCTTCGTGTCTTTGACATAGGTAAACAATTTATTCCTCTTAAAGTTCAAATTGTAGTACAATACCTCACAAGTTCAGGGTAGTAGGCATAATGTTCTTCACAAAAATAAAAAATATTTTGTTGCCTAAGAAAGGTGGGGGAAATGAAATTATTAGACTCGAAAGAGTGTAGCTTACCAAACTTAGGATTGAAAATGTATCTTTGTAGAAAATGCTCTTTGAACACTTTTCGTTGCTCATCATTTGCATGAAGTCGTGCTAAATCCAATGGATTAGCCTCTAAAGAAGTTGGTTGTTTCCTTTGAGACACATTGGTACATTAGTTCTTGGTCTTTGATTAAAAATCCATCAAATTGAAAATTTCTAGGTTTTGAGGTTTTGAGAAATTGGGAGTTTTGAATTTACAGCTCTACGTAGAACAATGAAAGATGTAATATTTTTAGAATTGAAAATGTGATAGAAATCGACTCAAAATTACTCAAAACAATTGAATATGAGGTTTTTAAAGTGGAGGGGTCACCACGTTTTGGAGAGGGTTGAAGGTCGATGATGATGTTTATGAAAATGGGGAAATCACTTTAAATATTGCACAATGTAATTGGTTACTTAGGATAGAGTAATCAATTACATCAGTGAAAAATACCCAGTGCCCAAAAATTCAACTTAGTGTAATCGGTTACTCTCTAGTATAATCGATTACAAATCCTTAATATTTCATCAAGTAATCGGATATTGTTCCCAGTTTTGAAAATCACCAGACAACTGATGCTTGATAATTAGTTACTTAAGTGTAGTAATCGATTACATACCCCAAAAATATGAAATTTAAGTAAATTTAAAGCTAGTTTAAGCACAAGTAGGCATAAGATAAACATAATGAACCAAACATATAAGCATATGAACATATTTAGGACAAGTTAGCTTCATCAAGTATGGCTAATTCTTATCTAATATTATAGGAAGATTCTTTACCCAAAAGTTTGTCATGTGTATAAACAAATTCAAGAAGTATATCTTTCTTTTGGACATGATGCCTAAGGAAGTATTTCCTTAAATCAATATGCTTGGTTCAGAAATGTATCACTAGATTCTTAGTGAGGTTTAGAGCATTGATATTCTCACACTTGAAAGGAATGAATCCTAAGTCGAAGCCATAATGTCATAATTGTTGCTTAAGTCACAACACTTGGGCACAACAATTATCTGCTACTATAAATTTTGCCTCAGCATTATATAGATGATATGAACCTGCTAAGGCCCATCAATGAGGAAGAGCTAAGTGGGATAGGAGAGCCCATGACCCGACCCAGAACCAAGAAGGCACACCAAGCTCTTAACCAACTAGTGGAAGAAGTGGTTGAATCAACAAAGCCCAACAAGGAAGTCAAGCCCATACATTGCATCATTTTCATAGAATTCACCCAAGTTGGCCACGGCCAAGGAGGGACTACAACAAGCGTGTGGGAGATATATTTAATAAAGTGGAGGTCATCATCTCCACATGTAGTCTAGGAGTTATTTTATTTCCTTATTTCAAAGAACAATTAATACTTTCCTTTTAAGCTTTAAGCAGTCGAAGTAGTAGTTGTAATAAAGTGGCATTTAAGGCTTGTGTAATCCAGGTACAAAGAACGAGACATGAATACCTTGCCATTCTTGGAAGGGGCATGAACTACAAAGTGTGAAGGATTGATTTCCTTTTCATACTCGAGCCAATTCAGAATTCAAATGCATCAAGCCATGGAGATTATTTCCATAGATAAAGGGGGTGTGAAATAAAAATTATGGGGGAGTAATTTCTTTCCATACTCAAACCAAATCAAGTTTCAAATCGTCTCCAAATTATGAAGATATTGGAAAGATAATGGCAAGCTTCAAAACTTACCAAATTGAGATTCAACACATGTGGGAATTAGACCAAGGCAATCAGATTCAAAATTTGTTCCCAACCAATAAAAGATCATGACACAGTCTTTCCTTAATGGGATTGGCGTGAAGATTCAAGGAGAGGGAAATTCAAAAACATTGCCTTATGGATCAATTTCAGATTGGAAGAATAAACACCTTCCTTATTTCAATTTGGAATGTGTTGAGCGTACAAATCATGAGGATACACCAGCATAATTTCCTTTCCTTAATTGCACCAAAGGAATGTATTCAACCTACAAACATGAATGGGGACATGATCATCAAGGAGGATTCATTCAACATTCAAATTCTTGCCTTAAACACAAAAAGCACATGTGCAATTGAATAAGTAAACTCAATCAATGTAATTTACACTCTATTTCATGTGGGAAATGAGGCTTGGCCGAATTCCCTATGCTATTTGTACTTGTTTTGGCAATTGAATAAAATACTTCAGATGTTACCTTGGATAATCTTTCCTGGCTAGTTGAGAATTCTCCTAGTTTCTTGGTTGAACCAAGATCATTTCTTATCAAGGTTCTTATTCCTTGTGGCGAAATTCATTAGGCTTATCAAGCAATCAATCTTGTGGTGCCTTCACCCTTCTACATTTGCCAAGTTCTTTTATCCTCATATACAATCCCATACCCCACGACCAAAAATCCCTAAAATCACCTAACCCTATTCATCATCTACAAATCCATTCCATAAACCATAACTCTCGGCCAAATATAACATCCAAAACACCAAAAATAATAACACCAACACCCTTAGCCCATGGCCAAATCACAAAACAAAATCCCCAAAAATAAGTTTCAAAGTGTAAAAATCAAATTCTTCTCAAAGACTTACATCCAAGAACGATCAACAATCAAAATCCAGAATACTCCCAAAAGGGATTCTATCAAGTGGTATTCAGAGCTAGCCTTGGTGTAAGTCCATTTAGTTTCTGTTTGTCTCAATCAAAAATCAAGATATTTCCCTTACCCACAAACCGAAAAACAACCAAAAGAAACCAAAAAATATTTCCCTTACCCACAAAACCGAAAACACAAGGAGTCTACCATTGTTCTTGTCGCAAAATAAACCTACCCAAAAACGTTTTGGTTGATAAGTTTGTGGTTTTCGCCATTTTAGAATAAACTCTTGGTTAACTTGACTCAATCAAGAACCCAAGGAGGAAATGAGAGAAAAGTGAGGGAGCGATACACACTAAACACATTGAGAGAAAAGAGGTAAGAGAGAAGTGAGAAAATGTCTAGTCCTATAGGAGATGGAGCTGAGTCCTCCAAGATCACAGCCTCTATGCAAGCAATTCATTAAATGAGTGCATAATTCCAAGCCCTCTAGCAACAACTGGAGGAGATGCGGGTTCAACAAAATCGAAGGCAACACAATAGTGGTTCGAGTGATTCTGAACCAGAAAGGAGAAGGAGGCGGAGGGAAAAGAGGAAGGATGATGGTGGCCATAGATAGAGGAGGATGGATGACCGAATGGATGGGGTCAATATTAAAGTCCCTACCTTTATGGGGATGAATAATCCTAAAGCCTATCTGGAGTGGGAGTTGAAAGTGGACCAAGTTTTTGACTATCATAACTATTTTGAGGAGAAAAAGGTCAACATGGCAGCCTTGGAATTCATGGAGTATGCCATGGTGTGGTGGGACCAGTTTCAGAAGGAGAGAAGGAGGTGTGGTGCTTAACCAGTGGATTCTTGGGATGAAATGAAAATTGTGATGAGAAAGAGGTTTGTTCCGACATCCTATCAAAGGGATATCTATAAAAAACTTCAAAGGTTGACCCAAGGAAATAAATCAGTGCATGAGTACTGAAATCAGATTTTGGAGGGAAAGATCAAGGTGGATTCCCAAAATCACGGTGATGTAAGGAGTTGATGAGTGATTTTGGGATTGCGCAAGATATTGTACTTTTGCTTACTCAACAAGCAAGATTAACTCATGAATGGTGATGTGACTAATGCAATGAAAACATTGTGATTAAAACCACGCCCGAGTATTTTCAGCTAAAACTCGGCCGAAGATTAAAAATCTCCTGATTTAGGGTTACGTTTAGAACGTCGAAACTTGGATTTCAGAGTGAAAAATATCTAGAGATGAGTTATGGACAAACTTTATGTCTATTTTGACTCGAAATAATATTTTGAAGCCAACGGAGAAATCCGAATTCGATTCTGAGTTACGGAACTCAAAAATCACCTTTTGGGCCGAATTTAGGGTGAATTAGGAAATCACAATGCAAGACTAAAACTCAACTGATGTTTAGCCTAAATCAATACCGATTAATTTCTAAAATTAATTGCTAGTCAATTAAATATTTAATAAAACACGTACAGAAAATTACGGTGTTACATGTCAGCTATCTATGTTTCTTTCTCCTATTTGTATGCTCATTTTACTATTTCAGTTTGAGCCCTACCCTTTCATCATAAAAAAATGCTCAGGGTTATGTTAAGTATCTCCAACTACCTCCTTCGTTCAAACATGTACTTATAAATCTCATATGCTAACATTTTGTTCATTACTTCATACAACATGCTAATAATTCTTTCATGAATTTGGTATAGTACTTCGGTGGTGCTATTGGTGACATTACCATTGTCATTAATCGGACAAAAATTGTCCATTTTACTCAGCCATATGCTTAAAAATATATAGTGCAGCCAATGAACTTAATTAAATGAGGACATCGAGTATAAATGATTCCAAATAAATATGCTAACATATAATGAGATTCAACAATGCATATAATGATTTTATATATCAACAAAAGTTATGCAACAATCATATTGCATAAATTCCCAAATTAAACCTTAAATTCAAAACTCTAAATTCTCATTCTTTATGACATGATAGCGGAAGCATAACATTCTCAAATTAAAATTGGGGTTTATACAAAATTTGGGAAAAACACATTCATGGAGAATCATAAAAATTCAGAACTTAAGCTCTTATATCACTTGTTGGGAATTCCTTATGATTGGTGAAATATCAATCATAGGATCTTGAACATCATGATTCTCACAATAATATAAAACAATGGTACAATATCATACCTGAATCTATGTTCTCTGATATACTCATTTGATCTGCCTTTTGAGAGAGTTTTGGTGTGATGGTCTTCCTCAGCCAAATCATTAATTCCTTTTGGGACTTTCATTTTCTCTCTGATGGAGAGAAGTGAAAATTGCTTGTGATTTGGTGTGTTGGGGACTATAATCGTTCTTTGTGTGTTAACTTATAGGGTTCTCATTATCCCCTATGAGTAAACTTGTTGGATATTCACTCATTAAGCTCTTATCCGTTATTAGTTTTTTAGAAGTCTTATGAGTTGCCAGTAATTAGATTACTTATTTTGTAACCCAAAATAAATAATTGATATAATTGTATTAAATATATGATGCTTACCTTAATTAGAAATTATGAATTTCTAACAACTAGCAAGATACCCGTGCATCAGCAATGCACGGGGCAATACTTCTTTTCTGCAAGATTAATAACACATATTGCATGTACATTTATATGGTTAAGAAACATATGTTACTTGTGCATTCGTATTGTTAAGAACACACATGTGACCCGTGCATTCGCATGACTAAAAACACACATGTTACTTGTACATTCGCATTACTAAGAAAACACATGTTACTCATGCATTCACATAGTTAAAACACAC
>NW_017721659.1:0-6383 GCF_001865875.1 Lupinus angustifolius | reverse complement strand
TCATTATACTAAATGAGTTTTTTTATTAAAAATATATTTAAAAGTTATAAAAAACTTCAATTTGGAATAGTGTAAAGAAATAGTTAGGATATGAAACTTTTGACCAAGAAATTTCCCCACTCTATTTAAACCCCTCAATGTTCTCATTTGAAAGCACCAAAATTTAATTTTTGAAGCTTTTTGTTTGGGAAATTTTTAGAAATACATAATCTTTTTAGAAAACCCAACACAAAAGGTTTCAAAAAGTCACAATTTTGTTGAGATGTGTATGTTTATTGATTTCAAACGTGAATAGATGTGCTTTGTTATGATTAAACAAAAAAAAACCTTGATATGTCTCATGATTGAAATTAATATCATGAATACTTGAAAATAATTTTTGAACTTTCTATCATAATGTTTTTGATTGAACCAAACATCTTCAAACCAACATACCTTTCAAAAATTTTGTGAAAATGGATTGTGGAGAAAGAAGGGCTATTTTGGTACAAGTACAACAATTTCAAAATGGTTCAACCAAAAAGGAATGAAATATGTTGAAAACATGAGTAAAATTTCAAAAGTCATGAATTTCTTTGCAATTTTTTTTAAATCAGCACTTTGAAATCTCACCTTGACCAAATGCTAAAAATAAAAATAGGCATAAAAGTTGTTCAAAAATCACCAACAAAGAAAACATCACTGAATAACTAAATTTGACTAAATTTGTTTTGAAACTTGTGCACTTTTGACAAAAGCATCACATATTTTTACCTTGTGAAAACATGAAGGAATTCGGCCATATATGAAATATTCTCAAAGTAAAAATGTCAAATTAAAGTGCATGCTTTAATCAGCTTCAAATCTTGATGTTTATGACTAACTCCTTAGTTTGGAATTTTTTTGTTTTTGGAATTATCAATTTTGTAGGAGTTCATCAAGGAGAGGAAAAGAAATATCTCATGAAGAGAAGAGCACCAAGTTTGTGTCAAAAGAGGCCAAAACAAGTTCAAAGGCATCACTCTCAAAAGCGCAACAAAATTTAGAGAAGATTGTCAATTTGGATGAAGAGGAGTTTGGAGGCTTGACTTTCATAGTGGAGAAGTACGGTTGGCAAACGATTGCTCAACCCAAAAATATGTTTTCAATGGACGTGGTGAAACAATTTTATGCCAACTCCTTTGTTTCAAGTGAAACAAGGATGAACTAGTACACATGGATGAATGGGATCCAAGTATATTATGATAAGTACATGATAAATGATTACTTGGGCAACCCATGGAACCCATCACCATCAGATGATCATGATTTGTGCAACTTTCAACTGAAGCTAAGTGATGCATATTCAGGGGAAGGTGAAGGACATGATAAAGCCTATGTCCGAAGAAGCTTGTGTTTGGAAGGTTTGGAGCTCAATCAAAGTGTGTTAGTCTTCAGATTTTGCATGACCCAAATGTCACAAATTTGGGTCATTTTTTTGCTATCCAACATATGGCATTCTTCACATGTCTCAAATTTTCCAATCCCCAAGGCAAAGCTCATCAGTTCCATATATGACGAAGACTCCACCGACATTGCTACAGTCATCTCAGATGTTATTCTTGATTGCATCACGAGAGGAGTTATTTAAATGATTATGCCTTCATTAATCACCAACCTTTGCAAGTATCAACTTGTACCTAGGACATACAAGGAGATCACGACATTGAAGACAAAAATCAATGCATCATATATCAACACTTACTGCAAGGAGAAAAGCATCTCACAAGCTCGGGCCGAGCTTAAGAAAATATTTGGCAACTTGGACCAAGAACAAACTACTCATGGGAGGACAATGACTTCCAAGATAGATGCCATCATACAAGAGCAACACATGCATAATCTACAACAAAAGGCGTGCTATCGAGGGATCAAAGGGATCTACAAGAGCTTACATAACATCTTTGGAAAAAGATCCACTTTCAAAGGAGGATCCTATGAGGAATTTGTGGCCAAAACTAAGTGGCCCGATGGAAGATCACAAGATCCAAGTGAGGAGGAAGATGAAGATTGAGAAAGCTCATTCTGGTTTTCTCTTTTTCCTTACATGCAACTTCAAGTTCATTTTCCTTATTTTATTTTGAATATTAAGTATTATTGCTACTATATTTTAAGTTCCTACTATATTTAATAATTTTTATGTTTAATTAAATTTGTGTTTAAATATTATGTTATTTTTTAGAAAATTTCATATGCATCAAACATCTCCTTTAAACCAATTTTTCAATTGGCTTGAGGACAAACCATCATTTAAAGAGGGGAAACATGATTTAATGCATATGAATTTTTTTAAAGAAAGTTAATAGTATATATAAGATTGTATAGTTATTTAAAAAGTAATTTGATTGTCCTTAAAACTCTTTTTTTTTTCAAAAACTGAAATCAAAGTGGCTAAAATAAAAAATTGTGGCATGATTACATGATTTAAAATGCAAAACATATCTTGACTTAAGCTTTTCTTGAGAAAAATGAGATATATGTTATACTTTTTGTGAAAAAAATTACATAATGTCATAACTTGAAAATCTTTTGCAAATGAAAGTTAAATTTGTGTAACATGATCTTTGCAAACATTTTTAAAATCAAGAAGTGTAAATCCTAGCCAAGTGAGGGAGTGAGTCAAACACGTGATGATTAAAGTTAAATCACCATTTGATTTGTCTAATTAAACTTGTTTGAGTCTTTAAATCTCTTGTCAAATTTGCTTAAGCATGATCAAAAAATTGTTTTCAATGAGATTTAACCAAATGGCCAAAAGTCTAACAAAAAATTAGGATTATCCTTTGTTAAGCCCCTTTAAGCCAAACAAAGTAAAACATTGTTTTTTCAAAATATCCCATGAAACCAAATTTGAAAAAAACCATTCTAAAGAGAGAGTTAAAATTTTAAAGGATGTTTGAAAGAATTAAGTTGAGGAGAAAATTGGTGGACTTGGCTTCCTAAAAAGAAAAAGGAAAAAAAAATCAATCTCTTTACAAAAACAACAAAAAAGTTGTAAAAGAAAGTGAAAAACAAAAAGAAATTGAGAAAAGCAAAGAAAAGCCAAAAAGGAAGCCAAGGTTCAAGAGTTAAGAGGTTGGAAAAAGAGACTTATGGAAAAAAGTAGAGAAAAATGCTTCATTGAGAAAAAATTTAAAAAATGCTCTCTTTTGACTTTAACTTAACTTATTTACCTATAAAAACCACGATTGTCCAAACCAAGCCTCATTACAACCGAAAACAAGACCTTAGTGATCCTTAATTGATTATGCAATTTAAGAGAGTATGTCAGACAAAGAACAAGTTCAAATTACTACAATCAAATGGTTGAAAAATTGAGTGAAACATTTACCCCTTTGAAGTTTCAATTTTGAACTTGTATTCAGAAACACTTTTGATTGAAAAATATCTGCTTAGGTAAATTGTTGCACATTTTTATGAACAAAAACATAAATTCATGTTTGATCATGCTTAAGCAAATTTGAAATCATGTAAATCATATCTTGAAAAATTAGCCAAGTCTTGAATTCGGATAAGCTTTACCTTTTGTTTGAGGACAAACAAAGTCTTAAGTTGGGGAGATTTTATAAGTGCCAAAAATACCTAATTTTCTTACACTTTTCATGACACTTATCCATGGATAAATTGAAAAAAGTAACTTAATTCAACACTTTTTAGATAAAATATCACAATCTTGTATATATGCTTTAATATTTCTTTCGTACTGTATTTTGTAGGATTTAGGTAGAAAAGAGAAGAATTTATCAAAGGGACACAAAGTGCTCAAAATAGGCAAAAATGCTCAACACATAAGCATGACTCGTCAAAATTTGGCCCATGTGGAGTCAACATGAAGCTGCTCACTAAGCAGCTTAGCTTGGAACCCACGCCCAGCGTGACCTGGACACCAACTTGACACGGTTAGACTAAAATTACACTGTCAGAACACAAGTTTGGCACAAGCCAACCTGCTCAAGCAGACAACTTAGCGGAGCACCTGGACCACCAACGTGGAACCACACACCTGACCAGATCAGCAAGCACCAGCCCACATCACCACCAGCACGGTCAGAGCTGCTCAAACAAGCAGCTCAGCGGTGCCACATAGGCGCTTAGCGGTGTGCACCCAGCAACTTGATCAAGCTGGCTTAGCCACCAAGTAACCATGACATCATGCATGGCCTCACTTCAATTAGCCTCATAGGCTTTTCAGAGGTAGCTCACAATAGCTGAGTCAAGTAGCCCACCATAGCTTCAGTGAGTCAGCTCAAGCAAGTAACTAAGCTGCTTGGCCAAGTGACCAAACCCGTGCTGAAGTGTTTGGGCAGCAGCTTGGCGGTGGAAACAAGCAGCTCAGCGGAGTTCAGGAAGGCCTATAAAAAGGATGCACCTCAAAGGCAAAAGGAGATTCCAGTTTTCATTCTAACATTCACTCCTACATTCATACACTTGAACCGAAATCTTCTCTTCTTCTTCTTGTAATTTTCTTGGAGAATTTCCACTCCAAAGTAGTTTAAGTAAGTGTAGTTTCTAGTTTTTCTTTCTTAATTCAAGATGAGAAAGTAGATGGCAAATGAGATACAAAAACATAATTTTTAATCTCATTTAGGACCAAAAGCATCTCATCCATGGATAGATGGCTCATGCTCCTACAAATTGACTTGGATTATGGTGTAATTTCTTCTCTTTAATTTATCATCTTTTGAAATCAATGCATTCAAGTTATTACTTTTGGGTTAAGTTTTGATTATTTATGAAGTTCTTAATGCGGTTTTAGCATGATCACCTAAAACTTGATTTAAAGATCCAAAATGTTTCTTCTTAAAGTGTTGACAAGTGAACTAAAAAGTATAACATATACCTTAGTTCACTTGCCATATCAAACATCTATTTTAAGCAACTTATGTTCAAGGCTAAATAAAGTTAATGTGCTTGAAGTAGGGTGTGACAACTTGCTCCGACGTGTGGTATTTAACTATTATTTAGTGTATTTCATAAGGTTTGAAAATCATCTTATCATTCTAGGACACTAAATGAAGGATTTGGAAATGATGTATGAAATTAACCTGTAATGGTTTCAAAATCAATTAAGTGTAGAAACAAATCCATATTTCCAACCAATTTTCTCCTCAATAATTTGTGCATAATAGTTGTTTTATGTTTATGTTTACTTGTCAATATTTCTTAAACAAAATCAACCAAAAAGATGTTTAAACATTATTAGTAATATAACATGTTTATAATAATATTCTATTAAGCATTTCCTTGTGGTTCGACATAACCCTATACTATACTACAATTGAATCTTGAATGAGATGCAAATGTAAAATAGTGAAGTGTTAACTTATAAATTTTATTTGTTGACAAAGAAAGAAACCTTTATTCAAAGTGCAATTTAATTCATAAATTGTATTTTTGTGAAAAGGAAAAACACACAGTTATAATGAGTGATCTAACTACTAACTTTTACTTTCAGTCATTTACATTTCCGCAACTAACTATTTATTATTTATACCAACCCTTCGAAAAAAGTTGTACGGTTAACTTCTAACTTTATTCTCTTGTCATTTTATTCTTCTTTGATACCAACCTTTCATAAGAAATGGTATGGTTAATTTAATAAAATGAGATCGACCTTTATGGTATGGTTAAAAGGAAGCTGAAAAGGGAGTAAATAAATAAAGTTGCTAACTAATTATATATCACTTGTATTAATTTACTAAATTCATACCATTAAACTGGCGTTGAAATTTATTCCAACAAAGCCGAGATGATATGAAATTGTTAATAATTGAATAAAATTAAGTCTTTGATGAAATGAAATATTCTTAAAACCATTATACCGACATTGGAATCATTCCAACAAAACCGAGGTGACAAGCAAATAATAAACCAAGTAAATAAATAAGAATCAGAAACTTGAGTAAAAATAAACAGCAAATACCATTGCAGAAAAGAACTCTTTCAATAGGAGGCATAGAATGAAATCAATAATTCATCAAGGAGTCTTGCCTTTTTCTATGAATTTCTATTTTGTCATTAATCTCAATTCTTACAAAACCCGTTCTACTTATTGATCACTTGCAAAATTTAATTGTCCATTTTATTCTTCTGGTTTTTCTGATGTTTTTAACTAGGCTAGTTCAATTGAAGGATGTTAAATATTTTACTTCAAAACTTAATTGAAGTTGCTGCCAAGTCCTAATATCCTGCACTGATGACCATTGAGGATTTAATTCAACTCAAACATGTCTTGCCTTCCATTTTTCATATTTTTGTCTCATCTCAGTAGAAAATATAGACAAAGTACAATAATGGCTTGCAATTCTGCTCTTTCATAATCAATTGAACTAGGCAGCTTGAGAAATCATTCATATATATATATA
>NW_017721658.1:0-17512 GCF_001865875.1 Lupinus angustifolius | reverse complement strand
TATATATATATATATATATATAATATCTCAATTCACAAAGATAAAATGAAAGTATAATATGTCAATATATAGAAGGTATTGATTGAACGTAAAATAGTTTTTTTTGTGTTGAATTGGAAATAAAGGAAATTACCTGCACCATATGTCTCAAATAGAGCCATCTATCCACACTCTACAGCCTTAGGTGACAAAACATAAAAACAACAATTGTCGCGACTCGGTTTTTGATAGGAAGACCGACTCTGTGATTTAGGAAGAGACGAACTCGATTTCTACCTTTCTCAATTGATTTGGAGTCGTCACTACATTTTTTTTTGCGGTTAAAATGTATAAAACTATCTTTTATGCCCAATTAGGGTAATATGATCTTTAAACATAGATTTTGAGTGTTTGAAAGTGAATTACGGATTGAAGAAGGTATTAACACATCATTCGCCTGTATTAAAACGGTACTCTCCATAATAACATGAATTTTTATACTCTTACAAATTATTTATTTAAAATGAAATATTTTTTATTTATTTTTGTGTTTGTCACAAGTTTATCTTGCTTTCTTATGTATCCCTATGTACAATAGAGAAATGAAGAATTCGTAGTTATGTCTGGTGCAATCAAATAATGTCATTTTTTTTATTTGTATCTTGAACAATGCCATATTCTTATAACATAACCCCAAAAGGCTAGGTGCAAAAAAAAATGGATTTATCACCACAAGCTCTTAAAAGTAGGTAAGAAACATCAATGTCATAATTGATATACATGTATATCCAAGTCACTACCACAAACACATATATACTTTGAATATTGGATAATGGCAATTTACTAGAGTAACAACAATTATAAAATTGATTAAATGATGCTATTTGGGCGAAGAGACATAATAGTATTATGCTCAAACTTGGTATTATGTTAGGGTCATCCAAAGTACGATGTCGGATAAGGATCACCTGTCTTTAATGGTGTCCCATTTCCTGTTCCAAACTAATCATATATTAACATGTGGATAAAATAAAAAATTTAAAAGCAAAAAGTAATAAAGTTGAGCACTCTGATGGGCTTGAGACATGGAGTAAGACACCGTGTGGAACATGTGATCTTCATCGATATGATGTCTACAATTGATATTATGCTCAAACAATATTCAGAAGCTTCAACAACATAAAATTTGAGTGTCAAATTATAGAAATGTTTTTATTTTTGAAGCTTTTGTTGATTTAAGATTTTTGTATGTATTTTTATTTTACAAACATAGGCCGGACAAAAGTAGTTGTTTACACTTATTTCCGCAAGCACTTGACCAGGCCATGATCCTCTCCTCTTCTTCATCCTTTTTTCCTCTCTCTCTCATAATTGATAGTCCCATTCCATGGCCACTCACCTAGTACAACAATAGATGAAGGATTCCCATGTGAGTCTCTAATTCATAGAACCATAAGTATCATGAAACTTCAAAGATTGGTTCCACGTGGGAAATGGGAATAACCCTTCAAGGATAAACACTACCTCAAGACTTGGTGAAAGACTATTATGATTAAGACCCAATACAATCACAAGGGTTGCAAAACTCAACTCTAGTTCAAGCTTAGTTGAAGATGAAACACTTGTTCAGAATAAGAAACAGCTTTACCAAGCTCTTGAAGGTACACAATTCACTTCAATTATATCTATCTCCTTCTATTATTGTAAGCTAAGCATTGCTTAACAGTGTATAATGAATAATATGATTGAATTTGAAACATTAAAACATTGTTCAAGGAATCAACCGGTGGATATTTGGAATCCATCATATGGTTGTTTAATTTTATCTCATAAAGAGAACCAAGTTAGGCCTTAGAGATTTTATCTCATTGAATGAGCTTTTCCAGAATATAGATATAGCCAAGGTACACATACAATGCAGTTTAATTTTGCATCCTATGACTGTTTTTCCCCTTTGACTTGAGATTTTAAAAGAAATCATTATCATTAAACCTCATAAGATACAAACTATGCAGAATTCTAATTCTTAATTAGTGGTGAAAATATATTCTTTTAATGATTGATTATGTTGATGGTTACTTTTTATTTATAATTATTTGTGACATTTTTCATAATTTTTTTTGGTTTAACCAATTACATCCCTCACCATATTGATAATAAACTAATTTCTATTGGATGTATGACTCATCTTTTCAATGAGTGTCAACCTTAGGAATCAAATTTTTAAACTTTTAATCTATTTGAGAGCTAGTGAAGTCTTATACCACTAGATTAACTCTTTGTTGGTTTTTTATAATTATTTATGACAAACTACTTTTATATAGGATATTTTAATTGAAAAGTGATTTTAAGGTAATAAATTGTCTGAATTGTATGAAAAATTGCTTTTTACTAGTTAAATCTTAGTATAAATTACAAATCAACTTGTTAAGGAAATTAGGTTAAGATCTCAAACATTTTCCCAGAACATCTCCTCAAAACAATACTTTTGGGGTAAAAAGCTGTTTTTGAAAAAATATATTCTCAAACATGAACTAAGTGTGTACTTTTATCTAGAGTTGGGAAAACATCTTTTTATGTGATTTCCAAATGAGAGTATTAAATTTAGTGTATTCTTATAAGCCTTCTTCTATGGTTAATTGCAGGATGTTGAGTCAAGGCCATTCTTGCAGTGCAGAACAAAAACTGGTGTTGTATAAGTTGATTCATCAAGACTTCAATGAAGCTAACCACGTAACAGAGCGGACGTGTAATAAAAGGTACAAGTGGATGCACCACATTCAGAAATTCTCAAGCAATCTGGTTCATCAGAGTTTTACTAATATAACTCGGCATCACCCTCTTGATCCCTCAATCAACAATCAAAGTGTGATGCTTATCCAATTCAGTAAAATCACTCACGCCAACACGTTTTCCTCTGATCTCAACATTCACAAATGCAGGTTTGAATCATTAAATGTTGGGCAAATGAAGGCCTTCATGGCCCAACCTTATAGTATCACAAAAATAGCAAGTCTTTGCATCTTGATAGTTATGTTATTTAAGACCCTTCTATTTTTATTAGTTAGTTAAGTTTTGGTTATTCCCCTTTTCGGTTATATTTTGTTTTTCTTTTAGTTTGTATATAAGAGTTTGTTCTCTTTGCTTTAGAAGCATGAAGTGTAATTTTGATTCTTGATTCAATAAGAAGGAGGCATTATTTTTCCTTGTATGCTCTTTTACAACTCTCATACATTTCATCTTTAACTCATCAATGGAAGGTAACTTTATAAGAGAGAGCAAAGCATTTAACATGACCAGTTCAGTGTAAGGAGGTTGAATTTTTTGTTTGGACAACTCAGCATTGTTGCTTCTTTCAAGATTGCTTCCACAACAAATAAAGATTCAATTTTTCTTTGGCCACTTTATTTCTATGTATTGTCTTAATATTGCTGCAAAGTAACAACCTAATTAGCTAACACTTGAAATTCTTAGAGTGTTGACATCAATTTTGAAAACTCTAGAAATATTATTTGTCTAAAATAGTGTTCTACTTCCTGTTTCAAGCCAATTAAAATAATATTTTTATTATTTTATGTTTTTAATTTTTTTTTATTCACATGTCAATATGTAATTGGCTTGACAGGCAACGAGAGACTATTGGGAACAAGTAATCCCATCCGGAAACTCCACAATCACTGCTTATCAGGTATGCTAGTGATTTTTTGCATTTTTTTTCTTCTAGATTAATACAATTGTTCACTCTAATTTACATTTCCCTTGCATGCAAAGTTGATGAATGTGATATTTTGTTGGGCATCTTTAACCCAAATTTTTCTCTAGTAATATTAATCTAAGTTGAAGTTTGAAACTCATGTAATTAACCTTTTTTTTGTTTGTTACTTCAGAAGAAAAAAATGGAAATGGAACACCAAAAATTGACTTGAAATCACGTATCCTATAGTTTTTCTTTAATTTACTGTTAATTTTTTTTTGGCTAGAAATAGGTGTGTATGTAATATATGTTAAAAATTTAAAATAATAAATATTATCATTTATAAAAAGATGAAACATTAACAAAAAAAATCATAAATTTAAATGTAGTTAATCAAATAAATTACACATTCCATAATTGATCTCTACGTAACTGCATATTTTGAAATTGTTGAATGACCAACTCATTATTAATATTGTTGAACACTTCTCACTCTATATAAGTCATTAGAAAGTCATTCATGCATCTCTCATTAGATTACACAACATATTTTTAACAACTTTTGTAGCTGAAAAGACTTTTTCTATTGTTGTTGTGATAAAGGTGAAAATAATTGCTAACTTCAAAAAAATAAAATAAAATTAGTTAAATAAAAATCACGTGGATAGCCCTTTATATTTGAAATACACATAATTTAAAAGATATTCAATTTTTTACCATCTAAAATTGAAATATACATTTTCATCTAGAAATAATGATTGTATGCCTTTTGAATTAAATCTAATTAATATTATTATGATTGAAAGATGAAATTGCCAAATATTAGAAAAATAGATATATGACTATATTGATATTTTATTTTGTTAGAAAAGTAAAATTGGTTATGTAATGTGTGTCAGCTTTTAGCATTCTATTATGATAATGTTAATTAGATTTAAACTTGACGAAAATGACTAACTAGTCAAATATTCAATTTTCATTTTCCACCATTGAAATATGCATTTTTCATTTGGGGATAATGATTGGATGATTTGGATCCCATTTATATTAAATATAATTAACAGTGTTATAAGGGTGAATTTGACAAATATTGTCATAATATAATGCTGAAAATTGATAAACATTATAAATAACGAAGAGACCGTGGAGATCCAAAGTTGCATCTTTTGTATTCCCATCGTATGCAATGGCAAAAACTATTTTCACCATTCTATCACTTAATTTCAAAATGGATAAGCTAGCCATAGACCAAATTGTTCAGAACCTAGCTTCTTAGTTACAAAACTATTATTGTGTGTTGGCTATCTATGCATCTCTCTTTCTTTTTCAACTATAGGCCCAAGTGGTTTATTTATAATTAAACTTAATGTTAATGAGAAGTATTCATTCAACAATTAGATAACCACACATCTATCTTTCATCTGAAATTTGTTACAAACATTATTAGTTAATATTTAAAGATAAACATCTATAATTATCATTGCATCCTTATTTAAATATTAATTTTCGTTTTTCATTTTAATATTATTTTAATAGATGTTTATAACAAAGTGATAAACTTTATCTTAAAAGATTAACATGTTAGTTTCTTATTTTTATAAAAAAACAATATTTAGACATAATCATAAAAGGAACCCCTAGAAACCTATTATTTTATCAACTTTCAAAATTAATTATCAAAGGGTTCAATAAAGTGATCAATACATCTATACTATATATAAAGTCAAAACTTGAAAATTTCCATCATGATGTAATTTTCATTTCCTATATTGCCCTTAACATTATTTAATTTTTACAAAAAAACTATATAATCCTAAGAAACTATCACCAATACATTAATTAACCACATATCTCACCTTAAATTAAACATTATCATAAACACAAAAAATATAATATAAAGTACACCGAACACAACAAATACATTTTAATTCAAAAAATGAAATATATAAAAATTGAATATGTAGTATTACACCATATTCCCCAACAGACACTTCGTGCCTGTACACACTAGTTTATATAATGTTTATCTAATATGTTTTCATATAAAAAATAAAGGTGAAAAATAGTAACTTTTCCCTCTCAATTTCAAAAAACATTTAGAAACTTTTATTTTATTTACTTATTTTCGAAATTATTAATAGAAACCTTTCGAAAAGAGAGAGCGGGGGAGGGAAATAACAGAAACATTGTTTTTGTTTCTGTGTCATTGTAGCCATAAGTCCATAACTTCTCACTTTGATTCCTTTTGCTTTATTCTCTTATGGATTTGGATAATTACCGTTCCATATTGGACAATGCTAGCGTTGACATTTGGTTATTGATCGACGCTGCACTCGCCGTCGCTTCCGTCGACTACACCGACGAATTCAAACGCCGTAGAGAAGGAATAGTGGAGCGCATTTACACTACCACGTCAGCTTCTCCGCCGTGTCGGAATTGTGTAGCCAATAACAATGCAGAAACGGAGAAAATTGTAGAGGAGGAGTTGAATCCTCATGGAGGGTTGTTTAATGATGATGAGAATAAGAAGAAGATTCTAGAGATTAAGCAACAACTTGAATACACTAACCAGGTTTTTAAATTTAATTAAGCACTGTTTTATTATGTTTAATGTTTAAATATTTTATGTAGCTTAATTGTGACGTTTGTTTTTTTTACTTCACTAGTCTGAAGATACCTTGGTGGAGTTGCTACATAATCTTGACGACATTGATATTACATTTCAAGCATTAAAGGTAACTTCCCTTCCATTTGGCGCGGAAAAAATGTACTGCAATATTGTGTCTTCAATTAGTTTTTTTATTTTTTTTATTGTAAAAATGATTATAAGTTAACAGGTATTGTTTCCTGTAGGGCACTCATATTGGGAGGCATGTGTGTAAGTTGAGGAAGCATTCCTCTAATCATGTTAGGAGATTGACGAAGCTTCTTATCAGGTTTTGGAAACAGCCTATGATTCTTTTTTACAAAATAAAAAATAAAAATGAAGATTTAATTTTGATTGTTATTGAATTCAGTTGGTGAAGTTTGCACAAGATTAATTTTGTATTGCATTGTGATGAGAGGAACATAAATAAGCATGTTATAGTGTAAAATTTCTATGATGTTAAAAAATGTTGTACATGTGATATAACTTGACTCAATTTTGCTATTTTGTACTGCAGTAAGTGGAAAGGAGTTGTAGATGAATGGGTAATGTCAGAAGAAGCAGTTACTAATGTCATGGGTAATTCTTGATTTAATCTTCAATTGGGTGCTAAATTTTTTATTATAAATGATTAATATTTTTTATTTGATATCTCAGCATTTGATGAGGACTCTCCTCAGCAGAAAACTCCACATGATGGGCATCATCACGTGAAAAAAATCATTTTCTCTCTCTCTAGCTAGTGCTTATCCTTGGAAAGCTGAGGCTTTGTTTAGCAATTTGGTTTTCTAATATTCCATTCTTTTTGCAGAGTCTTGATTTTGTATGCTCAACAAATCCACGAAGTGAGTATAGCATCTGATTCAAACCTTTTTTTGTTGTTTATCATTTGGATCTTGGTTGATATAATTCACATATGTTTCTTTTCTGCTAATGTAGATGGGAATTCTAGGTCAGGAGCAGAACTAAAACCAAAAGCTATTTCTCTCAAAGTAGCTCCGCGAAAATTAGCAGCACCTGCACCACTATCACTTCCTAATGCTCCTCAAAATGTATGGATATGAATTTACAACATATTTGGACTCTCTTAATTGTAAATTATTAGCTAAGCTCCACTGAGTAGGCTCTTTTATTTCTCAGCATTCTATTGGGACAATTCAGTAGGAGATTCAGTTTATGTGATCCTAACACATTGTTGAATAATTGCAGAGACAAAAGGATAGCAATTTTGACTCTGAAAGACTTGCTGCAACAAGAAAACGGCTCCATGAGAATTATAAAGAAGTTGCAAATGGTGAGATTTTCTTTTCCTTAGTTATTCATTTTCGTTCTATTTCAATAATGTTTCTTTGCATTACTGATAGAATTTTTGTTTATGTTGGTGGATGTCTGTAGCTAAAAAGCAGAGAAAGATTCAAGTGATGGATCTCCATGAGTAGTTACCTAAACCCAAGAACAAGAATGTCTTCTTTGCAAAGAAACGACAAAGTTTGCATGGAAGGTTCAGATGAAGCACATACAATCAAGTTTAATATTAAAAGGCTTCTCTGGTGTACAAATATAAAAGAAGCTTTTATGGGGGTGATAAGGGATAAATCCTAGACCCTTATAATCCCTTTTCATTTTTACCCCCAACATAGGAACCCTTATGGTTTTTCATTCATTTAATTAATAATAGCAACAAGAAAATCAATAATATTTATTGGAAAACGATAGTTTTCCAGTTGTCACAGTCAAATAAACCACATGGTAAAATAAAATCAGTGGTCTACTTTCCTATGTTATTTTGGTGTCGATTGTTTCCATTCCAAGTGCCTTCAGGAATTATAAATCCAAAATTGATTATGTATCACAATAATATTAACATATATTTATCCAAAAATAATTATGGATCACAATAATACTTTCCATTGCAATTTTTTCTTTGAAAACGAAGTTAAGGTAAAAATATTATACTACAAAAGAATAAATAACGTATAAATCATTCAATGGGAATGTGAGTAATAGTGATGAGGTGTTGTAAAAGTATTGAACCTCCCTTGACTTATTCGCGGATGCTTGACCATTAGCAAATTATAATGCAAAGTTATTATTATAAATATAATAACAGCTGAGATCTCCTACAGTATTTTAAAAAATTATCGAGTTTACTTTTCTTAGCCATCTAGTATGTGTGAATGATATATCCTAGTACATTTCACATTTCATAATTGGCTTCTGAATCTGAATTTCACGTTCAAAGATCAGTATATTCCGAAAATTGAATTTAAAGAGTGCTTTTTATATTTGAACCATAAGACAATAATGATGACTCTAAAATTGTTGTATATCAGATGCCCAACTGAAAATGAAAATGAGAGTAGGATAATGTTTTTTTAGTATTTGGTGTGGACAAAGGATAACTGTCAAATTTGGAAAATAATTTGAGAAATGAGATTTAGACATTAGGGGAAATCTATGTAGGGATTTTGCATCCTGCAACAGTCCAACATTGAGTCGCACTGAGTATATAAGTAACATATTCCCTAAACATTCTTTCAAATATAGGTAGGGGTGGTGATAGGGGCTAGCCTGGCCCGGCCTGGCCCGTCAGAATATGGGCTGGTCCGGCCCAGCCCTTATTATTAAAATGGCTCAAAATGCCAGCCCGATCTTTATTTGGTAGGGTTGACCCGTTTTGTTTTTTTAAACACACATTAAAGTTTTTAGACAAAAATAAATAATTCAAATAATTCATAAATGTCTTTTTAAAACAAAAAATCACAAACAAAAGACACAATCTCATAATAACATATTACATTAGTACAAAACTTGTAAATTCTAAACAATAAACTATCATAGTCTTAAACTTTTAGACTTCTAGTTCACAATAGAACTTATAACTCCTAAGTTTTAAAAAGCGTATAAGAATCAAAATTATTATATTATAAATCAATCACAATAAAGTATATATATTACTCAATTTAATTTGAATTCGACTACATTAAAAATATAAATTGAAACACAGTCAAATTCAATTAATTTTCCAAATGGAATCAAAATCAGTAGTTCTGTTTGAGTTTCTAATTTTCCATTTCAATTAATTAAATGTTTAAATTTGATTCAAACATCCCTGTTTGGATAATTATAATGTTTTTTTTATTTGGCATATTTTATATTATATTTTTAATGCATATACTTTAAATTATTATTTTTATTAGAATATTTAATTTAGGATGAGCGAGGTATTTTTAACATGCAATTAATGTTGGTGGTACTTATTTACAATAATATGATATAGGAGAATAAAAATTACATCATGATAATAGTTACACCATATTTTAGTTTTATATATAATTAGTATGTTGCGAAACACTCTTGTGTCTTTTAATCTCCTTTCCTATGACTTGTAATGTGTAGTATACATGTATAAATCTATTTAACCAAAAACAGTTGAGAACATAAAACAAAGATTGTTGGCTACTATAACAAAAGTTATGCATGAAAAACCACACACATATATATATATATATATATATAATAATAATAATAATAATAATAATAATAATAATAATATAAACACATGAACTTATCATCCTCTTCAACCAAACCATGTTTCATTCTTCAACACAAATAAATAAAAAGATGATATTGTGCATGAAAAACACATATATATTGTGCACACTTTGTAATTAAGAAGCTTGGTTTTGAACATTTTGGTCTTTCGCTAGCTTATCTATTTTACAATTAAGTATAGAATGTGAAAATAGTTTTTGCCATTCCTTACGAAGGGATACAAAAGATGCAACTTTGGATCTAGCTGGTCTCTTCGTTATTTATAATAAAGTATATCAGTTTTCAGCATTCTATTATGATAGTCAAATTCACCTTTATAACATTGTTAATTAGATTTAATCTACATGGGATCCAATAGTTATCTCCAAATGAAAAATGCATATTTCTATGGTGGAAACTGAAAATTAAATATTTGGCGTTTTATTTTCTAATTAATGTTATCATACTATCATATTAGAATGCTAAAAGCTGACACACATTATAAATATATAGAAACTAAAATGACGTTTTATTTTGTTACCTAACCAATTTTACTTTTCTAACAAAATAAAATGTCAATATAGTCATATATTTATTTTTTCTAATATTTGTCAATTTCATCTTTCAATCATAATAATATTAATTATATTTAATTCAAAAGGCATACAATCATTATCTCTAAGTGAAAATGAATATTTGAGGTGAGTAATGAGTAAGATGAGCAAGTATTATGCTGACATGAATCATATCGTACTTAAAAGGGTGTTGATTCTCATATGGTAATTTACAAATATTATAAACTATATTCATCTATATGAGAAAAAAGGCAGACACTAACAATATATATATATATAGATTCTACATACAATATATATATAGATTCTACATACTATTATATTAATGTATCATCAATAATTTATATTTATTTTATCATATGGTTTATTTGACTGTGACAAGTGGAAAACTATTGTTTTACATGTAACTATTATAGATTTTATTGTTGTTACTTGTTATTATTAATTAATTGAATGAAAAACCACAAAGGGTTCCTATTTTGGGAGTAAAAATGACAAGGGATTATAAGGGTCTAGGATTTATCCCTTATCACCCCCATAAAAGCTTCTTTTATATTTGTACACCAGAGAAGCCTTTTAATATTAAATTTGATTGAGTTGGACTTTGACAACAATGCCAATCTTCAACTAGATCAACATCAGCAAGAGGAGCTTCCCCTGATTGTGGAGGCAAGTGCTCATGAGGATCTCTCGGATGGGGAATCTAGTGATACTAGAGTGGAAGACTCACTGGAGAATGAGATTGCTATGCAACTCATACTAGAGGAAAATTTCATAGTTCAACAAAATGGCCAGATGAACAATGTTTTGGCAGCAAAGGAGTCTAGAATTGTGGGAAGACTTTGGGCAGATGAGGAGGAGGAGGAGAATATGGGGGAAAGTGAGGAGAGCAACATAGCTAAAGACACAACTAAGGAGAGGTCATACACAAAAGTTCTGACAAAGTCTCAAAATAAAAAATTGAGACAGAAGCAATGCCTGAAAAAGATTCACTTTACCCGTAGGGGAGGTTATCTAAATGTTTCCAAATGAAGGTCTTATATTGGAACAGTAGAGGAATGGGAAATTCCAAAACTAGACTAGTTTTTAAAAAGCTTTGCTCAATCAATAAGCCAGCTGTTGTCTTCATCTTTGAGCCCATGGTTCCTTTGAATAAAGTCAATCCTTTCTTTTGGTCTGCTTTGAATTTGAAGCCTTTCATTGTAAATGATAGGGGTAGCTTGCTGCCCAATATCTAGGGGGCCTGTCGTGATGATATCAATCCTCAAATCATTTCCAACACCTCTCAACAAATCTCCATATCCTTGATGCAGGATAGTCATCTTGTGTACATTTATGCGGTTTATGCTCACACCAACTACTTGAGGAGAAGGGCTCTTTGGGCTGACATCTTGTCTCTAATCTCTGCAAACCAGGGGCCTTGGTGTTGCATTGGGGACTTTAACTCTGTTTTGGGAGCTAATGAGTGTAAATGAGCTTATTTGCCAAATAGAATTGCTTGTGAGGACTTTAAGAGGTTCTCTGAGGATGGAAAATTGCATCACATTCTGACTAGAGGTACTGAATTCACTTGGTCGAATAGAAGAAGAGGTGTGGCTCACACTAAAAAAAGACTGGATAGATCAATGTGTAATGATAGCTGGCTGGCCAATTGGCAACAAACCTTCTGCTATACTTTGCCTAGATCTACCTCTGACCACCATCCTCTAATGTTTGGCTTCTCCAATGATGCTTCCAATAGCCATTCTCAGTTCAGGTTCCATAAAATGTGGTTGAAGCATGATAGCCTGAGAAGGGTGGTTGAAAACCACTGGGCTAAGAGTGTGGTAGGGTGTCCTATGTATATCCTATCTAAGAAGCTTAAGGATCTGAAGGTTATCTTAAAAGTTTGGAACAAGGAGGTCTTTGGAAACATCCACTTGAGGGTTAAAGATGCTCTCTCCCAGGTCGAGGCCATTCAGTAGAGAATCACTACTGAGGGGCAAAATGATACTCTTTTAGCTCACGAGGAGCATGCTCAAAAAGAGTTGTTCATTGCCTTACAGGCTTAGGAGGAGTTTTGGAAAGAGAAATCCAGATTAAATTGGCAAACTAGTGGTGATAGAAATACAAGCTACTTTCATAACATTGCTAAGATCAGGTATGCAACCAAATCTATGTGCATTCTTAGACATGGTAATGATACTCTGCTTGATAGGCAGGACATAGATAGTCATGTGTTGGAGTACTTCACAAACTTGTATGCCTCTGAAAATGAAACTCAACCTAGTAATGTCATTGACTCTGTTATTCCTAATCTGGTTTCTGAGGAGGATAACATCATGATTTCTAAAATTCCTTTGGAGGATGAGATCACGACTGTTGTTTTTGCCATGAATGGGGAGGGTGCTCCTAGCCCTGATGGGTTTGGTGGCTGATTCTTTCAGGAGTTTTGGGACATCATTGGTCATGATGTGTGCCAATCTGTGAATTAGTTTTTCACCCAAGGTTGGATTCTTCCCAACCTCAACTCTAACAACCTTGTTCTGATTCCTAAATTCCCTTCTGCTGATAAAATTGAGGACTTCAGGTCAATTGCTTTATCAAATTTCCAATTCAAAATCATCACCAAGGTCTTGGCTGATAGACTTGCAACAATTACTCATCCTAGAATTATCTCCAAGCATCAAAGAGGATTCATCAAAGATAGGCATATTCATGATTGCATCTGCATAGCTTCTGAGGCAATCAACCTTCTTGATCATAAAACCCTTGGTGGAAACTTAGCTCTCAAGCTGGATGTTAAAAAGGCCTTTGACACTATTGATTGGAAGTTCCTTAGGGATACTCTCAAGGCCTTTGGTTTTTCTAGCTCCTTCATACATAGATTGAGGTTATCCTAAACTCTACTAGACTCTCCATCTCTGTAAATGGTCATTATGTGGGTTATTTTAGCTGCAAGAGAGGTGTTAGACAAGGGGATCCATTATCCCCCCTTCTGTTCTGTTTGGATGGGGAAGTGATCAGCAGAGGGTTAACTAAGTTGTTGGATATGGGGAAATTTAGCACAATTGCTGGTCCCAGGATTGCAACCCCTAGTCATGTGCTCTATGCTGATGATATTCTGGTTTTCTGTAGAGGAATAAAGAGAGAATTTCTTGCCATAAAGGACCTATTCCATGAATATGGAAAAATTTATGGTCAATGTTTAAGCCTCAGCAAGTGCAAGTTCTTCTCTACCCAGGCCAATGCTAGGAAAATTGGCAATCTAACTACCTGGCTGAGTTTTGGAGCTGGTAGTTTGCCTTTCAACTATCTTGGGGTGCCTGTGTTCAAAGGGTTACCTAAAGCTATTAATCTGCAGCCAATAGCAGACAGAATTGTCAACAAGTTGGCTAAGTGGAAAGGATCTTGTCTCTCAATTATGGGCAGAGTGGAACTTGTTAAGTCTATAATTCACAATATGCTTGTTTATAGTTTTCAGGTTTATAGCTGGCCAGTCAATTTGCTTAAAAAACTGGATAGTTGCATAAGGAATTTCATCTGGTCAGGAGATGCTAAGGTCAAGAAGCTAGTCACAATTGCTTGGCACAAGGTTTGCTGCCCTGTCAAAGAGGGTGGGCTTGGTTTGAGATCAATAAAGCTTTTGAATCAGGCAGCAATGTTAAAGCTGGCTTGGGACATGAACTCCTCCTCTCAAGAATAGGCTAACTTCTATAGGACTAGATTCTGCAGAAATAAAGAGCCTAAGTCTTCCTACATAAAGTCCTCCATCTGGCCTGGCATAAAGAAGCATTGGCATGTCATCTTAGAAAACTCAGTTTGGTTGTTGGGCAATGGAACAAGCATAAGATACTGGATGGATAATTGGCTGGGGGAATCCTTAGTTGACACTCTTGGCATCCCTGCTCCAATTTCCTCTACTCTATTAGCAAAGGTTACTGACTTCATTGATGCCTCTGCCTGGATAATCCCCTATTGGATGGCTAGGATGCACCCTGCTGTTTGTCAACAGATAAGGAAGACCCCCATTCCTAGCTCAAACTTGGCTGAGAAGTTGGCCTGGCTTCACACTAGTGATGGGATCCTAACTTCGAA
This sequence comes from Lupinus angustifolius, assembly GCF_001865875.1. Taxonomy (NCBI): domain Eukaryota; kingdom Viridiplantae; phylum Streptophyta; class Magnoliopsida; order Fabales; family Fabaceae; genus Lupinus; species Lupinus angustifolius. The sequence continues at coordinate 3,006 of NW_017721658.1, read as the reverse complement.
AGAGGCCTACATCTTCACTAAACCTAACTAGGCTCAGGATAATTGGTGCACAAAAATTTGGTAAATCTCTATTCCTCCTTCTAAGTCTTTTGTCACTTGGAGACTATACAATAATAGTATGCCAACTGATGAGAATCTGAAGTTGAGAGGATTGGCTCTGCCTTCTATATGCAACTTGTGTAGATAAACTAAGGAATCTTCTACCCATCTTTTCTTCAATTGCAGCTTTGCTAAGTTGATATGGAACTGGCTGAGTTACCAAATAGGCTTCTACCTGGATCATGTTTCCCTCCAAAGCCTTTTGTCCATCTCAATTCAATGGAGTCCTCAATTGAAGCAGGTTCTTGTTTCTGCTATTATCAACTCTATCTCTATTATCTGGTTCTGCAGGAATAAAGCCAGATTTGATAATTTGCACATCTCCTATGAACAAGCAATTGCCAAGATCAAGTTGAGTACTTCTTTCACTGGCAACTCAACTAAGCTCCGTGCTAAACCTTCAGTGCTGGAGTTCTCCATCCTGAGAGCCTTCCATGTTCATTGCAACTATAGTAAAGCCCCTGCTATTACAGAGGTCAATTGGGTGCTGCCTTTGATGGGTTGGATGAAGATAAACACTGATGGCGCGGCTAAGGGATTCCCGGGGCATTCAGGGGGTGGTGCAATTTTCAGGGATGGCAAGGGAGAGTGTTTGGGTTGCTTTGCCTCTTACTTTAACATTCAGGATTCTCTTTATGCAGAAGTGCTTGCTGCCATTATGGCTGTCCAGATTGCTCATTCGAAAGGTTGGTTTCTAATCTGGTTGGAATGTGACTCAACCTCGGTGGTGGAAATTTTCAGGGGTAGTAAGCTGGTTCCTTGGAAGCTAAGCAACCTTATGAACAAGTGCAAAAAGGCTATGTTGGATATGCAAGTTAAAGTGTCTCATATATTTAGGGAAGGTAATGCTTGTGCGGATAGATTGACAAACTTTGGTGTAAATTATAGAATGGACTATTGGTGGAATTCCCTTCCTTCCTTCTTGTTGCTTGACTTTCATAGAAATTTGTTACTCCTCCCTAACTATAGGTTTAGGGACTTGTAATGGTTCTTGGCTTCTTTCATATATTTGTGGGTGTAGTTTCACCCTTGCTTTAAAAAAAAAAAGATGCTATACTCACTTTGTGGATTTGTTGAGCATAGAAAGAAAGTGATTTTTTTCACCTGATGATGCCTATTCTGTGGGGTTTTCTGCTGAGGAGAGTCTTCATCAGATGTTGTAATATCATATGAAAAATATTAATCACTTACGATTATCAAATTTAGCACCTAAATGAAGATTAAGTTAAGAATTACCCATAACATTAGTAACTGCTTCTCTTGACTTTACCCATTCATCTACAACTCCTTTCCACTTACTGTAGTACAAAATAGCAAAATTCAGTCAAGTTATATCACTTGTACAACATCTTTGAACATCAGAGAAAGTTTACACTATAACATGCTTATTTATGTTCTTCTCATGATCTCATCACAATACAATACAAAAACTAATCTTGTGCAAGCTTCACCAAATGAACACTATAACAATTAATATTCAATCTTCCTTTTTATTTTTTATTTTGTAAAAAAGAATCATAGGCTGTTTCCAAAACCTGATATGAAGCTTCGCCAATCTCCTAATATCATTAGAGGAATGTTTCTGCAACTTATTCAGTAAACATTACAATATAGAGAATTAAAATAACATTTTATGTTATTATAAGAACAAATTGAAACAAAAAAAATTGACCTTTAGCCTCAATCTTGTCTTTCTTTCATCCATTTTAAAAAAAAAACTAGGACATTGGCATTTTTTCTTGAGAAAAAAATATGTAATAACATTGTAATACTATAAAAGTTTATTTTATTGTCATCATTGCATTATACACAAATCATATTTAATTATTGTTAGAAATTCATAATTTCTAATTAAGGTAAGCATCATATATTTAATATAATTATATCAATTATTTATTTTGGGTTACAAAATAAGTGATCTAATTAGTGGCAACTCATAGGGCTTCTAAAAAACTAATAACGGATATGAGCTTAATGAGTGAATATCCAACAAGTTTACTCATATGGGATAATGAGAATCCTATAAGTTAACACACAAAGAACGATTATGGTCCCCAACACACCAAATCACAAGCAGTTTTCACTTCTCTCCATCAGAGAGAAAATGAAAGTCCCAAAAGGAATTAAGGATTTGGTTGAGGAAGACCATCACACCAAAACTCTCTCAAAAGGTAGATCAAAAGAGTATATAAGAGAACATGAATTTAGGTATGACATTGCACCACTGTTTTATATTATTGTGAGAATCATGATATTCAAGATCATATGATTGATATTTCACCAATCATAAGGAATTCCCAACAAGTGATATCAGAGCATAGGTGTAGGATTTCTCTGTATAATCCTTTAAACTAAATGCGAAAAACCTAATGATCAGGGCTTTGTTCCTATAACAAAATGTTTATGCCCATACATAAACCCAAATGGAACAACCCCGATCTAGACCGAAGAAACCCCAATTGAGTTCATAGTGAAGAAGAAAAGCATACCTTGATTAGCCATTTGGAATTTTCAAGGGTATGTGGGTACGAGGATCTTCCAGATGATAGAGCCTGATGATTTTTTTATGCTCCTTTAGAGGGGAATGAAAAGCCAAGGAGAGTCTGAACTGATAGAATTCTGATGGGTTTTGTAACCTTATTGACAACTCCACATCAATCCATCTTTTATCTCATCAGTTACTCAACCAAACCTGTTTCTCTACAAATGGGGACCATAATCCATAAAAGTAACCGTAGCGGTTACTACTTAAGTTGCAATAATTATAATTCAGTCATGTCATCAAATCAGAAATTGCCTGAAGGTATCTACACTTATAATATTTCTTGACACATATGCTCTTAGCCACCAAATTAATTCCTGAAGACCATTTTATATTTGGCTAATTAAATAATGGCCATAACACAA
>NW_017721657.1:0-375 GCF_001865875.1 Lupinus angustifolius | reverse complement strand
ATAAATTGTCAGAAATTCTAACAATCTCCCGCTGGTCACATATATGATTCACCATACGTGTTATCCTTATTGCGCGCTTAAATATTGCCATTATGACTCATGCATACCCAAATTATCATGTCCATTAGTCCTGTCTCCATATTGAATCATATTGAATTTTGCCATATCAATCATGACTAATTCAACAATGATCACCAACATTGACACAACTAAATGACATAGATTCATCATGAAATGTGTAGCATGAAAATCACATGAATATGGTATGTACATGTCAATTTTCAACTAGTCCTACTTAACTTTAGTGAGATCCTTAATAATAACATAAAACCTTATTGTACAAAGTATAAAGACAGAATACCAAACTGAATGATT
>NW_017721656.1:0-1233 GCF_001865875.1 Lupinus angustifolius | reverse complement strand
CCCTCATGTTCCAGGAGAAAGCAAATGTAGTCATCTGGAATTGCATTTCTCCTTTCTCTAGTGGATCTACGCAAAGCTATTGGCTCTTGTAACTCTTGTCCATGTTCTTGAGGGTTTTGAGTTTGTCCTTCATGAATTACCAACTCATCATGAGCAGGGAAAACATCATCAGCTATGTCTTGAAGAGGTTCCAAATTTGCTTCATCAAAAGCAACCATATGAATCGCATCTGGAATTGATACCGATTCTTCCTCTAAGACAAAGTTTCTAACCTTATTTTCCCCTTCAAACTCAATATCCTCAAAGAATGTGGTTGTACCCATCTCAAATATGGATTTTAAATTTGGGTTATAAAATTGATAGCCCCTTGATTTTTCAGAGTAAACAATAAAGTAGCTCCTCACTGTACAGGAGTCCAATTTATTTTCATGAGGCCTATAAGGCCTTGCCTCAGCTGGACATCCCCACACATGAAAATGCTTTAGACTAGGCTTTCGCCCAGTCCAATGCTCATAAGGTGTTTTGGTAGTTGCCTTAGTTGACACTCTATTAAGAATATAAGCTGCAGTCTTAAGTGCCTCTCCCCAGAGTGATTCTGGTAAGGTAGAGTGACAAATCATACTCCTCACCATATCCTTAAGAGTCTGGTTTCGTCTTTCAGACACACCATTCATGCTAGACGATCCTGGCATGGTGTACTGTGAGACTATACCACATTCCTCTAGGTATTTGGCAAAAGGCCCAGGACATTTTTCACCTGAACCGTCATGTCTACCGTAGTATTCACCACCACAGTCAGATTTGACGTACTTAATCCTTTTGTTGAGTTGATTTTCAACTTCAACCTTAAAAGTTTTGAACACGTCCAATGATTGGGACTTTTTATGAATAAGAAAAATGTTTGCATAACGAGAATAATCGTCTATGAATGATATGAAGTATTGTTGACCATTCTAGGAAGTCGTAGGGAATGGCCCACAAATATCCGTATGTATCAATTCTAAGACGTCTGAAGCTTTAGATGCACCAGATTTCAATCGTTTGATCTGTTTTCCTTTTATGCATTTAACACAAACACTAAGGTTTGTGAAGTCAATGGAATCCAAAATCCCATCTGACACAAGACGCTCAATTCTCTTTTGAGAAATGTGACCTAGGCGCTTGTGCCATAATGCACCTGAATTATTATTTTCAATTTTACGCTTAGTACCACGTGATTCCACATTCAGGGTT
>NW_017721655.1:0-539 GCF_001865875.1 Lupinus angustifolius | reverse complement strand
CAAATCCAAATAAAAACCAGTACATAATAACAACCTAAAGTGCCCTATAGCTTCCACTTCTACCGATTTTCCATCGCCAACGTAGATGTATCTTTCAACTTAATTAGGCTTTCGGTAGCTCAGGCAACCCTGCATTGAAAAACTGATGTTAGAAGTTGAACAAGAGTCTAACCACCAGGTGTATCCAGGTACTGAAGTTAAATTGACCTCAGAACAAACCAAAGCAAGAAATGTACCTTTCTTAGCACGCCAGGCGTGATACTTTACACATTTCTTCTTTTGATGTCCATTTTCTTTGAAAAAGTAACAAACATCAACCTGCTTCTGCTTCTTTTGAACTGGAACCTTAACAACTTCATTCTTGGGCTCTGAAGTGTTTTTCCTTTTGCCTTTGTCCTTATAGGTACTTACATAATGGGCACTTTCAGTCCTTTCTCACTTCAGCCTTTCCTCTTCTTGTACACAAAATGAAATGAGCTCATTTAGAGTCCATTTCTCCCTTGAACAGTTATAAGAGATCTTAAACTGACTGAATTGTG
>NW_017721654.1:0-16692 GCF_001865875.1 Lupinus angustifolius | reverse complement strand
ATGAGTTATATCCATGAGAGAGGTCACTTTGGCGACATTTCACTTCAATTGGCTCACTTGAAATAACAGACAACTTAATGGATAACCAAATAATAACCAAAGTTAATGCACAAAGATACCAAAGCCCCAGAAATCTTAAATTTGCCTTTAAAATTTTTTTTGCTTGGGCGAATGTACTCTCGCATGGGCGATCGTACTCTCGCCTAGGTGAGCCTTATGTCGCCCGTACTCTCGTTAGGGCGAAAAAAAAACGATGCTTCTATTTAATTCTCGCTTGAGCGAGAGCACAGCGACCAGAACACGAATATGACAGTTTCTACACCAGTTCTATCCGAAAAACCACCACAAAAAACATCAGAAAATCATTGATTCAATTCGAATCTATCTATATGCACATGGAAAACGATGAATTTCTATCCTAATCAACCCATGGCATAGATAAATCATCAAACCCAAAAAAAAAAATTAATTCAAATTTGGGGAAGAAAATGAAATACTTCAGAAGACCAAATATCACACATGAATCAAATTAGGGTGGCTCTGATACCAATTGTAGGATTTCTCTGTATAATCCTTTAAACTGAATGCGGAAAACCTAATGATCAGGGCTTTGTTCCTATAACAAAATGTTTATGCCCATACATAAATCCAAATGGAACAACCCTGATCTAGACCGAAGAAACCCCAATTGAGTTCATAGTGAAGAAGAAAAGCATACCTTGATTAGCCATTTGGAATTTTCAAGGGTATGTGGGTATGAGGATCTTCCAGATTATAGAGCCTGATGATTTTCCTTATGCTCCTTTAGAGGGGAATGAAAAGCCAAGGAGAGTCTGAACTGATAGAATTCTGATGGGTTTTGTAACCTTATTCACAACTCCTCATCAATCCATCTTTTATCTCATCAGTTACTCAACCAAACCTGTTTCTCTACAAATGGGGACCATAATCCATAAAAGTAACCGTAGCGGTTACTACTTAAGTTGCAATAATTCTAATTCAGTCATATCATCAAATCAGAAATTGCCTGAAGGTATCTACACTTATAATATTTCTTGACACATATGCTCTTAGCCACCAAATTAATTCCTGAAGACCATTTTATATTTGGCTAGTTAAATAATGGTCATAACACAATTATAGAATTATATCTATGACCCATAAACTGTCAGAAATTCTAACAATGTTCTGAATTTTTATGATTCTCCATGAAGGTCTTTTCCCCAAATTTTGTATGAACCCCAATTTTAATTAGAGAATGTTATGCTTCCACTATCATGTCATAAAGATTGAGAATTTAGAGTTTTAAATTTAAGGTTTAATTTGGGAATTTATGCAATGTGATTGTTGCATAACTTTTGTTGATATATAAAAATCATTATATGCATTGTTGAATCTCACTATGTGTTAATATATTTATTTGGAATCATTTATACTCAATGTCCTCATTTACATAAGTTCATTGGCTGCATTATATATTTTTAAGCATATGGCTGAGTAAAATTGACAATTTTTGTCCGATTAATGACAATGGTAATGTCACCAATAGCACCACCGAAGTACTGTACCAAATTCATGAAAGAATTATTAGCATGTTGTATGAAGTAATGAACAAAATGTTAGCATATGAGATTTATAAGTACATGTTTGAACGAAGGAGGTAGTTGGAGGTACTTAACATAACCCTGAGCATTTTTTTATGATGAAAGGGTACGTCTCAAACTGAAATAGTAAAATGAGCATACAAATAGGAGAAAGAAACATAGATAGCTGACATGTAACACCGTGATTTTTTGTACGCGTTTTATTAAATATTTAATTGACTAGCGATTAATTTTAGAAACTAATCAGTATTGATTTAGGCTAAACATCAGTTTAGTTTTAGTCTTGCATTGTGATTTCCTAATTTATGGTAAATTTTCATAATTTTCTGAGACGGAAAGTCTTTAGGCCTCTTCTGGACCCAAATTCACCCTAAATTTGGCCCAAAAGGTGGTTTTTGAGTTCCGTAACTTGGAATCGAATTTAGATTTCTTCGTTGGCTTCAAAATATTATTTCGAGTCAAAACAGACACAAAGTTTGTCCATACCTCATCTGTAGATATTTTTCACTCCGAAATCCAAGTTTCGACGTTCTAAACGTAACCCTAAATCAGGAGATTTTTAATCTTCAGCCGATTTTTAGCCCAAAATACCCGGGCGTGGTTTTAATCACAATGTTTTCATTGCATTAGTCACATCGCCATTCATGAGTTAAGCTTGTTTGTTGAGAAAGCAAAAGTACAATCTCTTGCGCAATCCCCAAAATCACTCATCAACTCCTTACATCACCGTGATTTTGGGAATCCACCTTGATCTTTCCCTCCAAAATATGATTTACCCCTCTACAAAAGCAACCCCTTGGCCTTTCTCACTTTACATTCTAAGCATTTCTAAGAGATTTCAAGGTATTTCTCTTCTTGTTTTCTCAATCTCTCCAATATACATCATTAGATAGTTATCATCTTTTGTTATGTTGTTCATGTAGCTGTTTTTTAATGTTTTGGATCTAAGCATTTTGTTGATTTTAGTTAAAGATGATGATTATGTAATCAAATGAACATGTAATGAGTTTTTAAACCATGTAAAGCTTGGATTTTTTCACTTGTTTTTGGCTTGAAAAACCACAGCCTTGGATAAGTTTAGAATAGTTTATTTTTCTATTTTAATGCTAGAAAATGTGATGTTGGTGTTTGAATGTGTTTAAAGGTGATGATTTGTACATCAAATGAACCTTTAATTGTTTAATGATATATTGAAAAACCAAAAATTTTCCTTGCCATTTGGCCTAAAAATCGTGGCCTATATGTGTCCAGGAAAAGTTTATTTTCTATTTTTGAAATCCAAAATGTTTATGAGTTTAAGTGTATTTGAAAGTGTTAAAGTAGTGTTGTTAGTGTGCTTAATGGATGTGTTATCAACTCTAAAAATCCATGTGATTACCTAGAATGAAATGTTGTTGAATGACACCCATTGGACACATTAGTGAAGTTGTGAACCATATAAAGGAAAATGATGAGTTTTTGTTGAAATTTTTTTGTTTTAAAGTGTTATGTGTTAAAGGTTTAATTAATAAATGTTATCTTTTGATTTCCAAGTTCAATTAATGATTTGGGATAAAAGATGACTTAGTCTTGACGTTATAAACTTAAAGTGTTATGAAGTCGTTGATAGTAAATTAGTTAAAGTGAGGACGTTTTTAAGAAAAGCTTACTTTAAAGTGGTGAGTTTAACTTAAGATGTCTTGTTTTAAAATGTTAAATTTTGATATGTTATTCTTGGTTATGTGATCAACACTATCAACCCTTGTGGTTAGTATAGAATGAAATGTGTTGAGATGACCATAGAGTTTTATTGAATCTACTTTAGTTAGCTTACTTTAAAGTGACGAGTTTAACTTAAGAAATATTGATTTAAAATGTTAACTTTTGATATGTTATTCTTGGGTATGTGATCAACACTATCAACCCTTGTAGTTACTATAGGATGAAATGTGTTGAGATGACCATAGAGTTTTATTGAATCTACTTTAGTTAGCTTACTTTAAAGTGGTGAGTTTAACTTGAGAAATCTTGATTTAAAATATTAACTTTTGATATGTTGTTCTTGGTTATGTGATCAACATTATTAACCCTTGTGGTTACTATAGAATGAAGTGTTTTGAGATGACCATAAAGTTTTATTGAATCCACTTAAGTTATTTTACTTTAAAGTGGTAAGTTTAACTTAAGAGATCTTGATTTAAAGTGTTGATTTTGGTTAAGAAACTTATCCTAAAGTGGTGAATATGCCTTAAAACGTCTTCATGAAAATATTAATTTATCTTAAAGTTAAAAGTACAAGCTTTGTTAAAGTCTTAGTTTAAAAAGGATTGTTTTCTTAAACAAGACTTTCGATGATAAGGGATGGCTCAAGAATATGTTATCTTGAATCAGATGGATGAAAGTGATTGAGTCCATGATAGGTTAAAAGATGTCTTTACCTTAGGGTTATCATGTAAGCATTTTAACTCGCAAACCTACTGATTTGTTCTTGTATCTATTTCCGAAGCTTCCGAAGTTGGGAAACATACTCGTATCACACTTAACACCAAGGGAACCACTCACTCGACAATCTAAGGTGGGGGAGAATACATCGTGACATAGTGGTGTCAAAATATGACATCCGGACCTCCTAAACTACCTCAAAAGTTTGGAGTTGTCTTGGGTATTAAGAAATCATGTACTTAATCAATTGTCTGTTTGTTTGGGTTAAGTATGCATGACTTCTTAAGCCATATTGTTTAAGTTTTGTCTATGTGGGGAGTAATATGGTGGTCATCCATGGATGAACATTACTCGAATAACTGTAACTAGAGATAATCAATTAACATTCAGTATAATCGATTATCGGAGCCCTCGCTTGAGTGCCATCTCTTGCTTGGGTGAGATGTCTCTAGAAAGTTTGGCGTGCTTTTGGCGCTTGAGTGATAGGTCTCACTTGAGCGAGAGGTCTTCAATAATTTTTGCTTGCTTTTGTCGCTTGAGCGACAGGTTTCACTTGGGAGAGAGGTCCTAATAATTTTGACTTGCTTTTGTCGCTTGGGCGAGAGGTCTCTAGTAATTTTGGCTCTTTTTATCGCTTGAGCGCCAACTCTCGCTTGGAAGAGAGTCCAACGATAACCTTTCTATCAAGGTTTCATTTTCTTCAACTTCCAGTTTCCTCAATCCCATTCTTCTTCAATGAAACCTATAAAACTCAGTCGACATTACATTATTCATAAAGGAAACAACTAATAATCTATTGTATAGTCATTTTGGTAAGGTGATGTAAGGAGAGTTTGAGATGTCAATGATGGGGAAGTTGAACTACTTCCTTAGACTTCAAATCAAACAACTCAAGGATCAAATCTTTGTTAGTCAATCCAAATATTGCAGGGATATGCTAAAACGCTTTGAGATGGATGAATGCAAAGTAATTGCCACACCTATTGGTTTGGAACATTCATTGATACTAATGAAACAAAAAAAATATATTGATATTTCCAAGTATCAAGGTAAGATCGGTTCTCTACTTTATCTTACTACTAGTAGACCATATATCATGTTTAGTGTTTGTTTGTGTACACGTTATCAATCAAAACCCAAAGAGTCACATCTTACTACCATAAAAAGAATAATGAAATATTAAAAAGCCACACCTGATGTAGGATTATGTAATCCAAAAGGAAGTCTAGGTGACTTCGTGGGATACTCGGACTCAGATTTTGATGAATGCAAAACTGAGAGGAAAAGTACAAGTGGTACTTGTCATATTCTAGGAAATGCACTAGTCTCATGGTCTTATATAAAGCAAGTCTTTGTTGCTCTATTGATAGAATCCCTTTTGGGAGGATTCTGGATTTTGACTGTTGATCGCTCTTGGATGTAAGTCTTTGACAAGAATTGATGTTTATACTATGAAACTTGTTTTTGGGGATTTTATTTTGTGATTTGGCCGTGGGCTAAGGGTGTTAGTGTTAGTGTTTTTGGTGTTTTGGATGTTATATTTGGTGGAGAGTTATGGTTTATGGAATGGATTTTTAGATGGTGAATAGGGTTTCGTGATTTTAGGGATTTTTGGTTGTGGTGTATGGAATTGTATGTGAAGATAAAAGAACTTGGAAAAGGTAGAAGGGTGAAGGCACCACAAGCTTGATTGCTTGATAAGCCTAATGAATTTCGCCACAAGGAATAAGAACCTTGATAAGAAATGATCTTGGTTCAACCAAGAAACTAGGAGAATTCTCAACTAGAAAGCAAAGATTATCCATGGTAAAATCTGAAGTATTTTATCCAATAGCAAAAACAAGTACAAATAGCATAGGGAATTCGGCCAAGCCTCATTTTCCACATGAAAGAGAGTGTAAATTACATTGATTGAGTTTCATTATTCAACTGCACATGTGCTTTTTGTGTTTAAGGCAAGAATTTAAATGTTGAATGAATCCTCCTAGATGATCACTTCCCCATTCATGTTTGTAGGTTGAATACATTCCTTTGGTGTAATTAAGGAAAGAATCCATTGGCTTGACTTCCTTGTTGGGCTTTCTTGATGCAGCCACTTCTTCCGCTAGTTAGTTGAGAGCTTGGTGTGCCTTCTTGGTTCTGGATCGGATCATGGGCCCTCCTAGCCCACTTAGCTCTTCCTCATTGATGGGCCTTGGCAGGTTCATATGATCCCATCCTTCTTGGAGTGTATTTGACATCGAATCAAAGCCTTCATTACTTGCATCAAAAAGAGAAAGATATGCAACATTAAATGTGGCACTATTATTACCATACTCACCTAGCAGATCCAGTTTGTAGGCGTTGTTGTTTATCCTCTCTAGAACACGAAAGGGGCCATCTGCCCTTGGTTGGAGTTTGAATTTCCTTTGTGTAGAAAAGTTTTCCTTCCTCATGTAGACCCATACTAAGTCTTCCGGCTCAAAGATCAGCTCCATTCGGCCCTTATTGGCTTGTTTAGCATATCCTTCTATCTTTTGCTCTATTTGGGCCTTGACCCGCTCATGTAGGTTTTTTACATAGACCCCTTTGGACTTACCATCCTTATACTGCAACACAGACGAGTTAAGCACAGGCAATAAATCAAGAGGGGTTAGTGGTTGGAACCCATAAACTATCTCAAATGGAGACATTTGTGTGGTACTATGAGTGGCCCTATTGTAAGCCAATTCAACATGGGACATGCATTCTTCCCAGCTTTTTATATTCGTTTTTATGATTGCCCTCAAAAGGGTAGATAAGGTTCTATTAACAACTTCAGTTTGGCCATATGTTTGGGGATGGCACGTGGTGGGAAATAGGAGTTTAGTACCAAGCTTCCCCCACAAGGTCCTCTAGAAATGACTAAGGAACTTGGTGTCCCTGTCACTTACAATACTTCATGGTAGACCATGTAGTCTTACTACTTCTTTAAAGAACAAGTCAGCAATATAAGTTGCATCATCAACTTTTTTATAAGGTATGAAATGAGCCATTTATGAAAAACGATCTACTACAACAAAAATTGAATCTTTCCGATTTTTAGATCGTGGTAAAGCAACCATAAAGTCCATGGTTAAGTCTACCCACGGAAAGTCAGGTATGGGCAATGCAGTATAAAGCCCATGGGGCGTGCTTTTACTTTTGGCCCGCTTGCAAACAATGCAGTTCTCATAGTGCCTTTGCACATCTCGCCTCATGTGAGGCCAGTAGAAGTATTGTTTTAACATATCTGTCGTTTGGACCCCAAAGTGGCCCATTAGGCCCCCTTCATGAGACTCCTTAACAAGCAAGTCTGTAATGGATACTTTAGGCATACACAAGCGATTCTCTTTAAATAAATATCCATTTTGCCTATAGTATCCATCAACAACAACATTTTAACATTTATTATATACATCAGCAAAATCATTGTCATTAATATATAAATCATTAAGCAATTCGAAACCCAACAGTTTTGTCTCAAGAGTGGAAAACAAAGTATGTCTTCTTGATAGAGCATCAGCCATAGTATTTGCTTTTCCCTTCTTATGTTTTATGACATAAGGGAATTTCTCTAGGAATTCAACCCACTTAGAATGTTTTTTTATTAAGCTTACCTTGCCCTTTTATGTATTTTAATGACTCATGGTCACTATGTATCACAAACTCCTTAGGCATGAGGTAATGCTGCCAAGTCTGTAGTGCCCTTACCAAGGCATACAGTTCCTTATCATAGGTGGAAAAGTTCAACATTGGCCCACCTTGTTTCTCACTGAAATAAGCTATTGGGTGTCTTTCCTATATTAACAAAGCTCCAATTCCCACATTAGATGCATCACATTCTATTTCAAAAGATTTAGTAAAATTAGGTAAAACAAGAATGGATGCATTAGTTAATTTTTCTTTAAGCCTCTTAAAGGCTTCCTGTTGTTTCTCACGCCATTTAAAGCCAACATTCTTTTTAACAACCTCGTTAAGAGGTGCAGCTTGGGTACTAAAGTCCCTAACAAAGTGTCGGTAGAAGCTAGCCAAGTCATGGAAGCTTCTAACATCAGTTACAGTTTTGGGGCTGGTCCAATCCTTGATGACCTTAACCTTTTCCTTATCAACATGGACCCCTTTTGCATTAATTAGGAAGCCCAAGAATAAGACATGGTCCACACAGAAAGAGCATTTTTCAATATTAGCATAGAGTTTTTCTTTTCTTAACACCAGTAAGACATGTCTAAGATGTTCATAATGTACATTTATATTCTTATTGTATATTAATATATCATCAAAATATACCACAACAAACTTTCCCATAAATTCTTTTAAAACATGATTCATTAATCTCATAAATTTCTTTGGTGCATTAGTTAACCCAAAAGGCATAACTAACCACTCATACAACCCAAATTTAGTTTTAAAAGCAGTTTTCCATTCACCCCCCTCCCTTATGTGAATATGGTGATCCCCACGTTTTAAATCAATTTTAGTAAATATCCAGGCACCATACAGTTCATCAAGTAAATCATCTAATCTTGGGATAGGATGACAGTACTTTACGTGATATTATTAATTGCCCTGCAATCAGTACACATTTTCCAGGACCCATCCTTTTTGGGCACAAGGATGACAGGAACAACACAAGGACTCATGCTTTCCTGAACCCAACCCTTTTGCATCAACTCCTCCACTTGTTTTTGGATTTCTTGAGTATTATGAGGTTTGCTCCGATAGGCAGGCCTATTGGACAGAGATGCTTCGGGAATGAGATCAATATGATGCTCAATTCCCCTTAAAAGTGGGAGGCCACTTGGGACCTCTTTAGGAACTATATCCTCAAATTCCTACATAATTGTTTTAACAGAATTAGGCAAAACATTATCAGAGTTAGTAATTAAACAGAATTGTTGTCCAATGAGTAGGTAAAGGGGTTGCCTAAAGATTAAAGCACCCTTTACTTCCCTTTTGGAAGCCATCAAACTTCTTCTTTTTTAATTCTTTTTCTCATCTTTTTTTTCATTTTTTCCATTTTCACTTTTGTTGTGGGGATCGTTTCTTTCTTTTTCTTTTATTTTTCCCGATCCATTTTTTATTTTAACTTTGATTGGCTGTCCTATTATATTGTCAAGGCCTGCCAAGTAGCATATGGCTGGCCTCATTACTACTACATCACATAGTATGGAATCCTCATATTTTCCTATAGAGAAGGGAACCTCTATCTGTTGGTTTACCACCATCTCTCCAACCTCAGTTAACCATTATAGTCGGTAAGGGGTTGGGTGGGTCCTCATCACAAGGTTGAGTTTAGAAACCAGCCTAGTGCTCACCATATTGGCATAGCTGCCACCATCAATGAATAGGGAACAAACATTCCCTGCTACCAAAAATCTAGTATGGAAGATGTTCTCCCACCGACTTTCCTCATCCTCCCTCACTTGGCTCCCTAAGAGCCTTCGCACTATGAGAAGATCTCCTTCTGGAACATCAACATCCTCTTCACTTTCCTCTGAACTTGAAGCCTCTGATTGAGACTCCACCACTCCATTCTTCACCATCGTGGTTTTCCTGGTTGGACATTGTGAAGTTATGTGGTCATGCCCAAGACATTTGAAACACTTGACCTCCCTTCTCCTAGTGGTGTTTTCTATGGGCTTCTTCCATTGGGAAGAGCTCATGACCTCCTTTGGAATGGCCCCCTCCTTATTGGACTTGTCCTTCCACCCTGAAGATTGGAATTTTGTGTTGGAAGAGTATTTGGTTTTTCTCCTTCGCAGTTGTTGTTCTACCTTCATGCCTTGTTGGATCGGGTCCTCTAACTCCACATATGGTTGTAACTCCACTACGTCCTGAATCTCTTGGTTCAACCCATGAAGAAACTGTACCATAGTGGCTTCATGGTCCTCATGAAAATTGGATCTCAGAAGAGCCAACTCCATCTCAAAGGCCATGTTTAGATAAGCACCATTCAATTTACGAGAAGTGGTCACACCCTTACTTATATCACTAATGATGTTGTCAATAGGATGATATTAGTGAGTTACCCATTCTTTAGGCAAACTAGAATGAAATGTTCTTCTTGTGATGGTAGAACATCATGTATTTTCAATTGCTCTATATTGGTTGTTGCTTTTGTAATGGAATTTTCTCTTAAAGAATAACTAGGTAACTCATCATCATCAAAAGTAGACTTATCCTCCATAAAGGGATTAGTCTCATCAAAAGCCATATGAATGGATTCTTACATGACTGCCTTCTTTTTAAATATTCTAAAAACATTGCTTGTAAGAGAATAAACAAGGAAAATTCCTTTATCAACTTTTACATCAAACTTACCTAAGTTATCCTTCCCATTATTAAGCACGGAGCATTTACAACCAAACACATTAAAGTGAGAAATATTTTGTTTTCTAACTTTGAAGAGTTCATAGGGGGTTTTCTTTTGAATTGGTATTATTAAAATTCGGTTGGAAACATAGCATGCCATATTGAATGTTTCAGCCCAAAAATACTTTTGGAAATTAGTCTCATCCATCATAGAATGCTATATGGAACCCCTAGTCACAATGATGAATTATATTTAGTAGATTGTGCTTGAGTCCCTCAAAATATAGAACTTCTTCTATTGTGGTAGAAGATCGCTTCCCGACTCTACTGACTACAAGAATTCCTCCTTTGTTGTTATCATCATATGTGACATAGCCCTTATGCCTTGGAGTGAGGACAAAGAACTTTCATTTGTCAATCGTCATATGTTTTGACCAGCCACTATCCAAATAACATAAATCATAGGAGGCTCCCAAATACTCCTTCAAAATAGGTTAAGTAATAATAGGTACCCAATTCAGTTTAGGTCCTAGATGTAAGTATTAGATGACAGCTAAGAGGGGGTGAATTAGTTGTATGTGGCAATGGTAAATTTTTATGCTAAGATATCAAAGTGTTTATGCAGCGGAAATATTGTAGAAAGATTACCAATTGATAATTTAAAAAACAAGATAGAGTATAAAGAAGAAAGAAAGGACACACAGTTATTATAAGGGTTCACCTTATAGTCCACCAAAGGCTATGTCAAGTACTGTTGCAGCACAAGAGATTTCTTTACTAGAATTGAGTTGTAATTACAATCTCTCTACCTGAGACTCTGTGTACCTTACCAACTCACAAATACCTCACACCCTTGGAAAACAAATTTTGCAAGTACTTTCTTTCCCCCTTCTCACCACACCTTTGTGATGACATGCTTACAACAAGTTTGAATAAAGAATTCTATGACAGGATTGCCTTTACAAGATATAACAATTCTATAACTTGCAATCCTTAGACTCAATACACTTTGTATACAATCCTCTTAAAAGGATTAAGTATGAAAACATTAGAACTTTGGACTTGAAACAACTTCAGAAAAATTCTGAATGTTTAGAAAATAAGTTGGAAGAAAAAGTGTAGACAAATGTATATGAAATTTTGTATAATTCGTGTGTATTGATTGTATTTCCATTGGGAGTCTTAATACCTTTAAATAGGCTTCCAATCAACCAATATACCCTTCCATGAAGTTGGGACACGATTGGAATGAAACCCATTAAGTTTAAATGAAAGTTGTTTAGTTTGGATTTGAAAATCTGGTTGTAACAGCTATGTGTAATCGGTTACACCGTGATGTAATCTATTACTCAAACTTTCTGCCTAGAGATGTAATCGATTAAGTCATGATTTAATCGGTTACTAAGTGTCACTTATTGCCAGTTAACTCTTTACTCAATCAGGTAACATGTTATGTAGTCCTAGTAACCTGTTACCAATTGCCACATAGTTCAGGTAATCTATTACGAATATCTCGTAACCTGTTACTCAGGTCAAGTAACTCATTACTTAGCTTTTTGGAAATTGTTTAACTTTTTCTAAGAGTTTTGGAAATACAATGAGATAACTTGAAATACTAAAGCATGATAACATTGTAAAGCATATTATGTTCATACATAAACAATAAATAATTGTTCAAACCAAGTACTTAACAAAGAACAATAGAAAATCCGAACAATTTTAATAACAACATCAAAGAAACGGATAAACTACACAAATCCTAATCACAACTACACTAAGAATATGGCGCAGCCTGACCAGTCTGTTCAACATCCAAGTCTAGGTAGTCCAATCGATAATATAGTTGACGAAGTTCTGTTTAGACTTGTTGATTCCCCACATCAAAAGCATTCATCCAAGTAGTGATGTAGCCTCGAATAGAGAATAACTTATCCATAACCATTTGATTTGATGACATGGAACCAGATGATGATGGCTCAACATGAAACAAAGCGGATTGTTGAATAGGAGTGTCAGTAGAGGGGTTTTCAACTTGAGCAGTCTGATGATCACCATGATGCATATAGATCATATCGATGGTATCCTGAAAGAATCCCATATTGTGGATGACATCCACATCAATCTTGTTTTCCCGAGCATCGAGAACGACCTTTGACTCTTCAGCAAGAGATACACCTAAATCCTCAAAAACGGTAGTTATGATGATAACATAAGGTAAGGGACCAAAATCACTTTCAAAGGCCCACATTTGTCTCATTACCATCAATGTCCACTTTATCAGGACATTTTGCTTAATAGCATACATCAGTTTTATTTCCATATCATTATCTTGAGAATAATTTGAAATCTTTGGAACTATGATGTAACTAAGAAAATAATGAAGTAAATGTTCCTCTAGGTTTAAATTTCGAGCATAAAGGAAATTTCTATTTTTTTACAGTATCACCTATGGCCCTTTGCTTACACAATTTAATTTCCCTCTTGGAATATCTACACATAGAGTAGTAGACATCCTGTTGGACATACCCTTCTAAGTCATCACACTTAAGCATAATTCTACTATTGTTCCTATGTAAGGTACGTTTCCGCAAATTGAACTTAGAGTTCGAAAATCGATTGCAAGTTCCTTGCCTTTGACAAAAGACAAGAGTTTATTCTTCTTAAAAGTCAAATTAAAGTAGAATACCCTTATAAGTTTTGGGTAGTAGGAACAATGCATTTCACAAAGCTTAAACAATTTTAGTTGTCTAAGAAGGGTGGGGAAAATGAAAATGAGTGTAACTTACCAAATTTTGGAGCAAAAATGGGTCTCTACATGAAATTCTTCATGGACACCTTGCATTGTTATTCATTTGCCACAAGTCGAGCCAAGTACAAAGGATTCGTCTCTGAAGAGGTTTGTTGCCTCCTTGCAGCCACATTGGTTCATTCCTTCTGGGTTCTTGAAGATGAAGCCATGAATTTGAAGGGTTGAGAAATTAGCAAATGTTACAATTTGCTCTTGTCTCAAAAATTAATTGGTTACGCAATAGTGTAATCGGTTACATACACTAAAAAAATGATTTTTTAGTATTTTTAAGTGAATATAAGCAAAAGTAGGCATGAGATACACATAATGAAGCACACGTATAGATGTAAAAGCAAGTTTAGTATAAATAAGCTTCATCAAGAATGTCTAATTCTAGTCTAATTTTATATAAATGTTCTTTATCAAGAGGTTTAGTAAAGATTTCTACTACTTGGTCATGTGTATCAACAAATTCAAAGAATACTTATTTATTCCACTACGCCATAATAGCAAAACAACAACGTTTAAAATTGTTATTTAACAGCACTTTTGTGGCGTTTTCTATGTGAGCAGAGTAGTACATAAGGTTATATTCAACAACATTTTTTGTAGTGTGGTAGAAAGTAGATATTTAACAGCGCTCACAGCAAGCCCTGTTAAATGTCTACTTTCTAAATAGGACAATATCTCTCCCAGACATTTTATCAAACACATGATACGCATGCCCAACTCCACCACTTTTACAGTAGATTTGTTAAATCACCAACGACTCCAACTACATTCAACCTTAATAGATTCCAATTTTATAAAATAAAATAGGAGTAATGAGATCTTACGCAATTTTTTTATTCTTTCTCCTTCAATGTGCAAGTCTTACAAAGTGTTCTTGTGTTCCTCAATGATCAATGCAAGCTGCAAATACAAATAAAAAATGACATCTCTAAATAAATTGCAAAAGTTACGAAAAAATACAAAATTAGTAGCAATCGAGAAATAAAATTTATCATTGTACTCAAACTCTTCTAAACCATTGAACCATAGCTAAAAACTTAGAACACCATAAATGTATAACTTCACAACAAATAAATATCACACTATTAATGAAGAGAGAAATAAATGAGCTAAAATAAGATAACAATTTACCTTATGCTTGAGAGAAAAACTAGAAATCGATAACTTGCTTGAAGAGAGAAACTAAAAATAAAAGATTAAAAAAATGTAACTTATGGAGAAGAAGAAAAGTAAGAGAAATAATAATGTGAGTGATATGTGTATTATTGTGTGAGGTTTTGTTTTTGAATTTGAAAAGATTCTCGCTCACTAAAACAAGCGCGTAACAACGCTTATTGAAGAAGTATTGTTAAATATATGAAGACCTTTAATAACAATGTCTTCAATAAGCGCTGCTAAAGATAACACCTTTAATCGCGCTTATTGAAGAAGTGTTGTTAAATATATGAAGTATGACCTTTAACAACGTTGTCTTCAATAAGCATTGTTAAAGATAACACCTTTAACATCGCTTAATGAAGAAGTATTGTTAAATATATGAAGTATGACCTTTAACAATGCTTGCTTCAATAAGCATTGTTAAAGATAATACATTTAACAGTGCATTCTTCAGTAAGCACTGGTAAAAATAACACCTTTAACATTGCTTATTGAAGAAGTGTTGTTAAATATATGAAGTATTACCTTTAACAACACTTTCTTCAATACGCGTTGTTAAAGGTGTTATCTTTAACAATGCTTATTGAAGAAAGTATTTTTGATTCTCTTCCACCTTACATTAAACAGCACTCAAAACATAAGCGTTGTTGAATGACTGTTGCTAAATATCAATTCTGGTGTAGTATTCTGGACATGGTCCCTAAGGAAGTGATGCTTTATAGCAATGTATTTGGTTTGAGAATGCATCATTGGATATTTAGTGAGGTTTATAGCACTTGTACTATCATATTTTAAGGGAACGCAACACAAGTCTAATCCATAATCTATCAATTGTTGCTTGAGCCACAATATTTTTGCACAACAACTACCTTCTGCTATTTATTCCCCGAATATCCCACCAAGTCATAAAAACTTCCTTTTGGATACCATAGTCCAACATCAGGTATGCCTTTAAGATATTTCATAATTCTTTTAATGAAAGTAAGATGTGATTCTTTAGGTTTTGAATAATAACGTGCACAAAGACAGACACTATACATTATATCAGTTCTACTTTCAATAAGATAAAGTAGGGAAGCGATCATACCTCGATACTTAGAAATATCAACACATTTTCCAGCATCATCAGTATCTATGTATGTTCTAGAACCTATTGGAGTGACAATTGGTTTGCAATCATCCATTTCAAAGCACTTTAGTAGATCCCTGCAGTATATAGATCTCTAACAAAGAAACCATCCTTGAGTTGTTTGATTTTTAGTCCCAAAAAGTAGTTCAACATTCTCATCATGGACATCTCAAACTGCCACTGAATCATTTTACAGAAATCACTACAAAAAAGATCATTAATAGAATCGAAAATAATATCATCAACATAAATTTGTACAAGATGTGTATGATGATCTATTTTCTTAATAAATGGCGTAGTATCGACCTTTACTTCGGTAAAGCCTTTATCAATTAAAAAGTTTGTTAGATGATCATATCAAGCACATTGATCTTGCTTTAACCCATAAACAACTTTATTAAGTTTATATACATGAAAGGGATGCTTATAGTCTTTGAACCCCATAGGTTGTTCGACATATACCTCTTCTTGAATATCACCATTCAGAAATGCACTCTTTAAGTCCATTAGATATAACTGAAAATTCAAAGAACATGCATATGTTAGAAATAATCTAATGGCTTCAAGTCTAGCAACCAGAGCGAAGGTTTCATCAATGCTCTATTCATTCTTCCTGATTGTATCCTTGGACTACTACTCTTGCTTTTTTATTACAACGATACCATTTTGATCTGATTTATTTCAAAAGACCAAGCATGTTCCTATGACATGCCTATCCTTTGATCAAGATAAAAGCTCCAAAACTTCTTCTATCTCAAACTAGTTAAGTTCTTCTTGCATAGCAAGAACCCAATGCTCATCCTCCATTACATCATCAATCTTGGATGGTTCCACTTGAGATATGAATGCCATGCTTATGTAAGCATCACTAAGCTTAAGGTGAGTGATAACTCCCTTACTTATATCGCCAATGATGTTGTCAATAGGATGATATCGACGGGTTCTCCATTCTTTAGTGTATGACTGAGATGGCAACTAAGGGGGGGGGGTGAATTAGTTGTCTTAAATCAGTGACAAATTTTTATGCAAATTTCGGAGTTAATAGCAGCAGAAGGGACAAGACAGTACTCAGAGATTTTTATACTGATTCACCTCCTTGTCCACCGAAGGTTAGATCCATTACTCTTGTAGTACAAGAGATTTCTTCACTAGATATTAAGAGTATTTATTACAAATTCTCACCTCGAGACTTCCTTGTACCTTACTTACTCTCTAATACCTATGTCACCCTTGTTAGGTATCAGTGGTTACAATACACCTAGAAGTGG
>NW_017721653.1:0-962 GCF_001865875.1 Lupinus angustifolius | reverse complement strand
GCATAAAACAAAGTTAATGAATTAATTTTGGATTTAATAATTAACCTGTTTTATTTTTGGGTAAATTGAACAAATGCGTTTGATTAGACAAAAGAAATAGCCAATAGGAAAAGAGAACGACATACAAGATTTAATCAAATAGTAAGCAATGTTATCAACATAAAATCTCATATGATCAAGAACCATTCACGAAATCAAATAGGCTACTCGACATAATTAAAACAAAACAAAATAGTGGCATAGCATAAAGAGTCAAAGAAGTCAAGAAATGTTACAAACCATAAGGAGTCAATCAAGGACAAATAAGAAGACGCAAATAAGTCCTGAAAACAGAAACAACAACTAAATCCAGAAAGTGCCATAAAGAAGAAATAAACCTAAGGGTAAGATGGCCTATGTCTAAAGTCTTCTAAACTATGGTTGAGGCGGAGGATGGTCAATCTGATCATCAGGAATAGCAATGTTCTGGTCACCCCGGATAAGCACAGATAACTTCTGAAATTCTGAACAAAACATAGCATTCTGAGCTTCAGCAGTAGATTGAATCATATTCCTCAACTCCTGAAATTGGTTGTCTGAATAGGCAGTCTGACGCTCTTCATACTGTTCCATGCCTGCAAAGTAAGAATCTTTCAACCCTTGGAAGTGAAGATCCATACGGTTGTTAAGCCGTTGCTCCATAGCTTCCATCTGAGCTATACCAAAAGTAGAGTTCTGACGTGCTGTTCCAGAAGACTCCCTCTGAGTTGTAGCATTCTGATTACCCATGTCACCTTGATCATCATTATCGGACAAACCCAGATCAAAAGTAGTGTAGTCCTCCTGATATTGCCAAGTAGTACCATACTTGTATATGCCCATTTTATGAATGAGGCTTTCACCAACCAGATGATCCTTGTCAGTGTACTCAACAATGATGGTGTCAGAAATATCAATGTGCAGATAATCCACAATGCGTGAAA
>NW_017721652.1:0-270 GCF_001865875.1 Lupinus angustifolius | reverse complement strand
GTTTTCTATATGGTCTTTTATTTTTAGCAGAGCGAGTATAACCTAGACCAGTACGATCACGAACGTTTCTTGTTTGATTAAGCAAAGTTTCTAATTGCTGTTTACTGTTTGTGAGACGTGTGAGTTTTTCCTTTAGTTTAAAATTGTCTTCTTGCAAAGTCTCGCAAGTCTCACAGACAGGTTTTTGACATAAATTATTAGTAGAGCAGTTACATGAGCTAGTGGAATAGATGAGATCTAAAGTTTCATTTTCCAGTTTTAATTCATCTA
>NW_017721651.1:0-402 GCF_001865875.1 Lupinus angustifolius | reverse complement strand
GGCGTAGCCCCAGCCAAGAACCTATGTTCTTTCCTAATCAAGTACTCTAAGCAATATGAAGATACAACTCAATCTCTTAAGTGATACGACACCTTGAGATTTCCAATGTTACAACNCTATGGTTTGACTCTCTTCCTACCGATAAAGAAAACGTTTCTTTCGGTGTAGCCCCAGCCAAGAACCTCTGTTCTTTCCTTATCTAGAACTCTAAGATATATGAAGATACAACTTAATCTCCTAGGTGATACGACACCTCGAGATTCCCAATGTTACAACAAAATTCTAGAGTAAACTTAAGCAATTACAAAGCTCATATATAAAAAGTAAGACTTTACTCTAAACACCTAATACAAACTCATGCAATATCACAATGTATTAGTTTCAAAATAGAAGTTACAGAAT
>NW_017721650.1:0-20028 GCF_001865875.1 Lupinus angustifolius | reverse complement strand
AATATATCATGAAATGCCACTCAATCCTAAAGCATAGAATTCTCTGCTTTCTAAACTCACAAATGCACTAGCAACTAGATGAACAGATGCAACAAATATCACGAAGTATGCTCTAACTCTATAAGAAATGCAACATGCAAGTTATGAGATCAGTTCTGAAAACGCAGTTTATAAAGAATCAGTTCTGAAGCCCAGTTAATCGATTAAAGCCTTGGTTAATCGATTAATGTTGTTCAAAAACTTAATTGATTCTGTTTTCCAAGTTTTTCAGTTTCAACAACTTTTCAAACAGTTAGGTTAATCGATTAACGTATGCCTTAATCGATTAACAGCATATTTTCATGTGTAATTTTAAATACAAAAACTCAAATACGTTATGCACTTAATTCATACATGTTTAACACTTAGTTTATGCCTAGAATGCACATATACATGTATTTATGTGATGCATGAACATATTATGAATGATATATCTCAAGGATGAAATGATTTAAAAGAGTTATGCATATGAGATATGTATTAGGTGACCTAAGCCTTAGACTCAACTTAAACTAGTTTTTAGTCTAAGCCTAGTACAAATCAAAAGACTTAAGCATGTTGATTTGTTGGTGATCTTCAAGCTCTTATTTGCACAAGTTGTCCTCATCAAAACCATGAGATATAAAGAGAGCTTTCCAAAGTGTTCCTCTTGACATGCACACTTTCAACCCTTAGGAAAACAACCTTTCCAAGTGACTCTATCCCCGTTCTTATCACACCCTTGTGAAAGAAAGTAATTCAACAAATTGAATGAAGAAAACTTTAATTATGGCAAGGATTGCCTTTACAAGATTTGAAACTATGAACTCTTGCAATCCGATAACTCTTTATACACTTAGTAAGAATTCTCAGAAGGTTTGAATATATTTGAAACAACACTTAAGGCAACTTCAGAAAATTTAACCTGAAAGTTAAGAACAAGTTGCAGAAAGTACAGAACAAGTATATCAGAAAAGTTTTGATTATGTATGTGAGTTGTGAGTTTCAATGCCTTTAATTAGGCTTTCCAATCAGACATAACACCTCTATGAAAATGTAGGATTCGATTGGAATGGCACCATTTTGTTTAGGGTGAAAGTTGTGCAGTGTGAATCTGAAAAGTGGTGCAATAACTCTTAGGAATCGATTATAGTATTGACATAATCGATTACCCAAACATTATGTCCAACTGAGTAATTGATTATCACATTGTGTAATCGATTACCCAAACATTATGTCCAACTGGGTATTTTGATTACAATACTGTGTAATCGATTACTTAAAGGATGTAATCGATTACCCAAGTATTATGTCCAATTGAATAACTGATTATCACAATGTGTAATCGGTTACTCAAAATGATATAATCAATTACCCAAGTATTTTGTCCAATTGAATAACTGATTATCACATTGTGTAATCAGGTACTGAAAATGATGTAATCGATTACCTTGTTCAATTTTTGTTGGGTAACTTGTTTCTTACTCATGTAACATGTTACTTAGTTTTGGTAACCTGTTACTTAGTTACAGTAACCTGTAACTTAGATCCAGTAACATGTTACATAGTATTTTGAAAATTGTTTTCATTTATACTTGTAGTTTTCAATTTTATTTTAAAATACTTTTGAGCATTACTACTATTTGTATATTATAGAGTATAAGGATAGCAGTACCAATAGAGTTAGATTCAAATTCCTCGAAATTTTATCTTCATTGTCTTCATAAGTATTCTTCCTTTTCTTCTTTATGTGATGTTGGTGTCTTCATCAAAACCATGCTAAGGAAAGGATCAAGATCTTCTTCACAATCTCCCCTTTTTGATGATGAGAAACCAATATCTTCTTGACATTGTAGTTTTCTGAGAGTAGCATACTTTGTGATATTTTGACTTGACTTGAGTATGCTCCCCTTATTTTGTATGCTTCCCCTTTGATTTGGAGTTATGTTCCTGAAAGAATTTTAAACAGCAAATACAGACTCCCAACTTTTCTCCCCCTTTTGACTTCATCAAAAAGAAGAAAAACCAATCAGATCCAAAACGAAGCTTTTAGAGGAGAGCTAGGGTAAACACGAAAAGAAGGGTTTGAGGAAGAAGAAAATGTGTCTGAAAAATGAGGAGGAAAACTTAAATACTGGTTTGAGTAATTGGTTACTCACAGTGAGTAATCAGTTAATCAATATAAAAAATTCCCATATTTCAAACAACATCCTTAGGTAATCGGTTACACAGATGGGTAATCGGTTACTGAAAGTTTCTGCGAAAAGTAGTAATCGGTTACTCTCTAAAGGAATCGGTTACTAACCCCACAATATCGAATTTTCAGGCATATTGATGCCTCGTAATAAGTTAATAACCCTATATAATCGATTACATACCCAAATGTTTTATAATTTTAAATAAAACAAAGCAATTTTAATAACAAGTAGGCATAAGATAAACATAATGAAGCAAACATATAGTCATGTATGAGTATTTTAGGACAAGTAAGTTTCATCAAGTATGTCTAATTCTCGTCTAAATTTATAGAAAGGTTCTTTTGCCAAAGGTTTAGTAAATATATCTTCTAGATGATCATGAGTATCAACAAATTCTACAGACACATCTTTCTTTTGGACATGGTCTCTAAGGAAGTGATGACTTATATCTATGTGTTTGGTTCTAGAATGCATTACTGGATTCTTTGTGAGATTTATAGCACTAGTATTGTCACATTTTAGGGGAATGCAGCTTAAGTTTAAGCCATAATCTCATAATTGTTGTTTAAGCCATAAGACTTGGGCACAATACATGCTTATTTCTTGCATGACCATGAGTCTAGGGCATTTCCTACATAAAATTCCATTAGTAGAACCAAAAATAATATCATCTACATATATTTGAACAAGAAGAGTAGGATGATTTATTTTCTTAATAAAAAATGTAGTGTTGACCTTTCCTTTGCTAAATCCTTTTTTAATTAGAAAGTTTGTTAGACGATCATACCAAACACAAGGATCCTACTTTAAGCCATAGAGAGCTTTCTTTAGTTTATATACATGAGAAGGATGTTTGTAGTCTTCAAAAACTGGAGATTGTTCTACAAACACTTATTCTTGTATATAACCATTAAGAAACGTGCTCTTTACGTCCATTTGATATGACTGAAAATTCAGAGAGCAAGCATATGCAAGTAATAACCTAATAGCTTCAAGTCTAGCAACATGAGCGAGGTTTCATCAATTTCTACTCCTTCTTCCTGATTGTATCATGGTGCTACCAATCTAGCTTTATTTCTAACAATAGTTCCGTTTTTATCTGATTTATTACGGAATACCCAATGAGTTCCTATAACATGCCTATTATTCGGTCTAGGAACAAGTTCCCAAACTTCATTTCTCTCAAACTAGTTTAACTCTTCCTGCATAGAAAGAATATAGTATTCATCCTCGATTGCATCATCAATCTTGGAAGGCTATATTTGAGAAATGAAGGCCATGTTCAAACAAGCATCATTCAACTTTAAACGGACAGTGACACCCTTACTTATGTCACAAATAATGTTGTCAATAGGATGATCTCGATGATTTCTCCATTCTTTGGGTAAATCAAAATGAATATGCTCTTCTTGAGAAGATAAAGTATCATTCATTTTCAAATGCTCAGTATTAATTATTGCATTGGTTAAAGAGTCTTTTTTCAAAGAGGAACTAGGCAAGTCCTCTTCCTCAAGAGTAAACCCATCATTTATTATAGGATTGGTTTCATCAAAAGACAAATGAACAAATTCTTTTATTAAAAATTCTATAAGTTGTACTCGTAAGAGAGTAGCATAAGAAGAGTCCTTCATCGGCTTTTGCATCAAACTTGCCTAAGTTATCTTTACCATTATTTAAAACAAAACATTTACAACCAAATACATGCAAATGAGAAATGTTTGGTTTGCTACCTTTAAAGTGTTCATAGGGGGTTTTCTTGAGAATTGGTCTTCTAAGAACTCTGTTTGAAACATAACATGTTGTACTAACTACATCAACCCAAAGCTAGGGTTTAACCTATTTCTGAAACACTCGAGAATTATCAAATCACTCAACAAAATTGTAAAATGAAATCTGAGTAATGATGCACCTTACATGTACTAATTTGAAAGTACACTCAGACCTAAAACCTAAAATTGAAATTACACAAGAATTCTAAAATCCTAATATGATCAATGCATGGTTTTCACAAAAATACACTTTTCCAAAAATATGAATATTTTACTTCTTTCTCTTACGAAATCACAAAGAATTAAAAACTCTAAATTTAAAAACATTTCTCTCAATAGGTTTCTAGAAAATATGAATTTTTTTAAAAATCAAATAATTAACCAATGAGAATAAAAATGGTTATTATACAAAACTGTTTTCCTCATGATCTAATGGATTATCAAGATTGGTAATAGATTATTGTGATGTTGAAAACCTTGTGTCTGGTGAAAATAATCAATTATCATGATTCGTAATAGATTATCTATGCCATAAGCCATATATCTTTAGCTATTATAACTCGGAATAATGGATTATCACATGGCATAATCGATTGTCAGAGTTCACTATTCAGATAATGGATTAACGATATAATCTAATCGATTATATGATTTGAACAATGATTTCCTTGATATATAATATGAACCTCCTATATCGTAGATGTATATGCAATGTATGATTTAAAAACATACAACTTTTATGCATGAAATCATGTATATGCAATGCATGAACATACCATATAAGTATGAATGAATGAAATGTCTCAAAAATTGATTGTAACAAATTTAATTCTTGTGAGACCTCCATCCTAGGTTCATCTAACCTAGACTCAAAAACTAAACAATCATCTCAGGACTTCTAAAACATAAAAATCCTAACTTGTTGGGTACCAGTGAGGTAACAATACACCTAGAGGGGGATGACTAGGTGTAGCGGAACACTGATCCCGCTTTTCTGATATTTTTGTAGAATACAAAGCTATTGCAGTTAATCGATCATTAACAGGGTTAGTCGAATAAAGACAGTTCTGTTAATCGATTATGGTCAGTACATTAATTGATTATACTGGTTGTTTACTATTTGAAAAATAGTTTTCTTGCTTTGAAAAACAGTGATGAATCTTGATCTTTACTATCATAATATTGATTCGTGATTATCAACAGATTAACACCAATTAACAATTAATCACATAATGCAAATGAACTCAGAAAGCAAGTAAAGAAAGAAACATAAAGAGATAGGGAAAGAGAAAATATGTTCGAGGATTTTATCCTGGTTCATTTGCGGGTCCACTTGTAAGCTACATCCAGGCCTCCCGGTTGATATGGGAGATTTTTCTTCACTATCAAAAATGTTATTCAATTACAATCACACTTTCAATGATCCTATCACACCATTCACGTAATTTGGCCCTAGCCAAAACTATCGCTGGAATTAAGACTCCCTGCCTTGTGAAGACTATTGATTCTTAACTTGCGATGATGCCATACACCACGACAATTATCCTCAATTTATAGAAATTTGTCGAGTTACTTCGCACATAAGATTGTGCATATATAGACTTTGAATTTGGCTCTATGACCCTTGCCAGAAGATCTCACATACAACCCTAAGAACTAGATGTAGAAATCATGCAAGGTCTCTCAACTGAATGAAAAATGTTTGGTACAATGGAAAAGGAATTTCTCTCTTTTCTCTCTCCTTTTCTCTCTTGAGAATGTATGGAAGAAAAACTTCAATGAATTAACAAGATAACTTCGAAAACTTAAGCACATTGAATATTTTTGTTTTTCTTTCTTTTCTGTTCTTTTTTTGTTGTTAATTGAAAGTGTGAAAAGCTTCTCTTTAAAACTAATTTGTTTTGTTTTGAAAAAACAGATTTTGTTCATAACTGACTCAACTAATATTGATCGATTAAATGGCAACTTAATCAATTAACGTGTTTCTTGAAAACAGATTTTCATTTATGGCTTAATCAATTAAAAACTTGCTAAATTGATTAATAATTAGAAATCCTGGGAGGTTAGCTTCTATAACTCCATTTAATCGATTACGCCTTTCCTTAATCGATTAACAGATTTCACCAAGACTTAATCGATTATCAGATGAGTTAATCGATTAATATTGTTTAAAGTGGTTTTTCCTAACCATATGGTAAACACCTTATATGATGAATGGACATGCAACATGTTTTTAGAAATGATTAGATCCTTTTTGCACAAAACCATGTATGCTTAATGAAAATGCATGAGACTTACTTATCTTATATGTGTATGTAGATGTTATGCCTCATCCTATATGATTTTCATTTTAGACTTTTTGTGAGACACTTCCATACTAGGCAATCATCTAAGGACTCTAGAATATAAAAAGCAATCCTAAGTTCTATGACATTTACCTTGAGTTTTTGGTATGTTGTTTGTTGAGTTGTCCAAGTCTTCAAGATTCCATATAAGATCTTGTCTTCATCAAGACTCAGTAGGTTGGTTATAATGGCATCCTTTGACTATTTGCCAAATCAATCTCCCCCATTTTGATGATGACAAACATTAAAACAGTTCCTCTGTTTGATGACTTGAAGCTGGACATGATATGTTTGTAGAGGTTGAATCAGAATGCGCTACTCCCCTTCACTTTGTTCTCCCCCTCAAACCATGTAACAGGTAATGCTAGGGTAGCAACATGATTATTTACGAAAGCTCACTTCAACCTGCAACATAGCTCAAACAACACCTTTCTACCCCTTTTGGCATGATCAAAAAGCTATGACAGATTATGATTTAAAAAGCCAAAATCAAGAAAAGATGTATGCAAAGTTTACTGGTCTTAATCGATTAATTAATCAAGGATAATCGATTAAACAGTCTAAAAATTACTTGAACATGTGCATAGAGTTTAGCATTAATCATTTATTATATGGCCATAATCGATTATTTAGTAATAAAAACATATTAAGACAGAAATTGATTGCGAGATATATCTATTCGTGTAAGTTTGACATGAATTCCATAGAATGATCAATGATTATGATTTAAGCAATATTCAGAGCATATTAACCATTCAATAGTAGATATACACATGTAGATAAAATCAAGGGTTCATGCAATAATTGAAATCATAATACACATTAGCAACAAGTACATAAGAGTTCAACAGAAAAACGAAATATAAGAGTAAGTGCAACGAGTACATAAGAGTTCAACAGAAAAATAGCAAAATACAACCAACATCAAAACGATAATCTCCAACGCAAACACACACACCCTAGACACACTAGAAAATCCTATCTAGGCTAATCTTGAGGAGGTGGTGGTTGGGATGAGCCATGAGTAGCACACACAATGAAGATGATGCGTTCAAGGTCTTCAGACAATCTCTGTTGCTACTGCTGAAATTCAGCTGCCATGGAATCCCTCAAAGTCTGAAAATGTCCATCAATATGCGCATTGAAGCGTTGTTCCATAGCATCCAAGTGAGCAAGCCCATATGATGGTTCTTGAGGCTCAACATATGCCTCAGTTGGTGGTGGCTCAAGGTTAGGCGCACTAGGATTCACAACATTATCTTCATTTGGGAAATCTTCATTCACTCTGGCATTGTGGTCTTCTTGATATTTCCATTCATTACCATATTTTTAAATGGCCATTTTGTGAATAAGATTATCAGCAACCAGATGCTTTCGGGAGTTTGTCGTGATATTGTCCAGATCCGATGTGTCAATCTCATAATAGTCAATGACACGAGAGATGAATAGCCCATATGCAAGCAGCCTTGATGAAGATGAAGCTATGCCCAACATAACTTTCAATATTTCCGAAGGCATGTTCATCGCAATGCCTTCCCGTATGGTGAACATAAGCTTGAGATCAATGATGGTGGGTTGAGCATGGTTGGTATTCACTTGAACTAATATATATGCAATCACATAATGTAAGAGCCGGTTTTCAACAGACAATGACCCTGCATTGGTCAATCCCCCTTGCACAAATAAGTTCGGCCCTCTTAGGCATAACTTGTCAATTTCAACAACATCAAATGAGTCCCATGACTCATTGTTGCAGTCTCCTAAGATCGGTCCATTACTATCAAGACCTCCAACATCCAAAAATGTTCCTCATCCAGAATTATCATCTTCCCCATTACCATTGCAGCATACACCTCATATTTATACCTAAAGTTGCTATAAAATTCCCGAATGAGCGAATGATAAATTTTACCTTTAAATTCCAAGAATTTATTCGCTGCTTGGTTCTCCAAACCATGTGGGAATTGAAAGCATTGTTCAACTAGCCATTCTGCATCTGCATACTGGATGTATGTTTGCTTTCAGCCTTGGAACTTGGCCAACCTAGGTTCTTGAAGAATGCGAGAGTAATAGGGGTCTCCATGGTTCTTTCGTCCACCTTAAGCCGAGGAGGAACCTTTTTCTCCACCAATTGCATGTTTGGAGGAGTGCTTCACCCTCATACTGTGTGGTCCACTCACTCTTGCAAGTATAACAGTGATTTAATTGATCCGATATTCGATTTTACGAATTGAGATTTTTGAGTTTCTAAAGAGATAAAATGGCGCGGATTCGGATTTTTAGAGATTGATGGTGGTGGGGAGATGGAACTATGAAATAGTATTTGAAATTTCTATTGATTTCTATAGGAGCACTCAATTTAGAGAATTGAATCAGAAGGGGGGAAGAAAAGATGGTTAGGGTTCTAAGGAAAAAATGACCCAGAATGATACTTGAATATGATATAAGACTATCGTTAATCCATTATCCGCATTAGTTAATCGATTAACCAAATTAAAGTTCTAGAAATATTAGATTTTGGAGTCCAAGTAATCGATTAATTAAGACGATAATTGATTAATTAGATGATAAATTTCAGATTTTCAAAAATATTGAGGTTAGATAACCGATTAAAGCGAGTGTTAATCGATTAAAATGCAAGATGAAAATTTTTTTTTGGTTATTGGAACTCGAATTAATCGATTAAGGCACAGAACAATTGATTATTGACAAAGGTTAACACAGATCTCAGTGCATATTAAAGATTTCTAGAATATGCAAGAGTGCTATTGCTAAGACACAAACCTAAAGGATTTTGGCACACTAAGGAAGCATAACAACATTCATGAAGATATTCTAAACAAGGAAGCATGCATTCATAACATATATGATTCATAAGCATATATTTAAGATCTAGAAAAGGCACATAATTACCCTAAGGAAATTAGTTTAGATATTTTTCATCAAGTATGCCAAGTTCTCTGCATAACACAGAGAATGTATCCTATGGAAGGGGCTTGGTGAAAATATATGGCAACTGTTTCGAGGTTTCAACAAATTCTAGTATGCAGTCACCTATTTGTATATGATCTCTTAAAAAGTGATGTCTAATCTCTATATGCTTAGTTCTAGAATGCATAATAGGGTTCTTTAATAGATTTATGGCACTAGTGTTATCGCATTTTATTGGAATATTTTCTAGTTTTAAGCCAAAGTCTGATAGTTGTTGCTTTATTCATAGAATCTAAGCGCAATACACACCGACGACAATATATTCTGCTTCGACGGTAGATAAAGCAACATATACTTGCTTCATACTATGCCATGATACTAGGAAGCTATCCAAAAGATGACAAGTCCCGCTAGTACTTTTCCGGTCTAACTTGCTTCCCGCAAAGTTAGAATCGAAATATCCTATTAGGGAAACAAAGCATCCCTAGGATACCATAAACCCATAGACATTGTTCCTTTAAGATATTTTTTAACACGTTTTACAGCACTAAAATGAGATTCCTCAGGTGAGGCTTGAAATCTTGCACACATACATACACTAAACATTATATCGGGACGACTAGTAGTTAGATACAATAAAGAACCAATTATCCCATGATATTTTGTTACCTCAATCGCTTTACCTATTTCATCTTTGTCGAGATAGCAGAGATGCCATGGGTATTGTCCCCTCTTTACATTTGTCCATCTCGAACCTTTGAACCTTTGAACCTTTGAAATATTTGTCCATCTCATTTGCTTTTATATTGAAAGAATGTCAGCTCGCTCATCATCGACATTTCAAACTCCCCTTTCATAAGATCAGAAAACTCCTTCCAAAGTAAATCGTTAGTAGCACCAAATATTATATCATCTACATAAATCTTTACTAACAAGACATTACTTTCTGATTTTAGTATAAAGAGAGTTGTATCAACCTTGCCCCTTTCAAATCTATTTTCTAATAGAAAACTACTCAATCGATCATACCAAGCTCTAGGAGCCTGTTTTAGACCATATAGCGCCTTTTTGAGTTTATAAACATGATTAGGGAATTTATGATTTTCAAAGCCGGGTGGTTGATTTACATACACTTCTTCTTGAATATATCCATTCAAGAAAGCACTCTTTACATCCAATTGAAAGAGTTTGAAGTTCATTATCGATGCAAAGGCTAGTAACATTCGAATATCCTCCAACCTCGCAACAAGGGAGTAGGTTTCATCATAGTCGATGCCTTCTTCTTGATTATATCCTTTAGCAACTAGATGTGCCTTATTTCGTTTAATCAAACCAGATTCGTCCAATTTAGTTTTAAAGACCCATTTTATGCCTATTACAGGATGATCTTTACGTTTAGGGACCGAGTCCCATACGCTATTACGGTCTAACTAGTTTAGCTCTTCTTGCATAGCTATTCCCCAATGTTGTTCATCCTCTATGGCCTCATTTATGGTCGTAGGCTCGACTTGAGACACAAATGCTACAAAATTACAAAAGTTTCGCAGAGAGTTTTGGGTTACCACTCCCGTTAACGTATCAGGTATAATCTTGTCGAGTAGATGGTCTTTCTTTGTCTTCCACATCATTCGCATTTCTTGATGATATGCATTTCTTTCCTGATCATCTTGTACCTCCTTTTCGATTTCCATGTTCTTTGTATATGCATTTTCCAGGGCACCTGAAACATCATCCCACAAAACCTTCCTCTTCTCTTTTGGAGAAGATTCATCAAATTTTACATGGACAGACTCTTCAACATGCATGGTATATTTATTAAAGACTCGATATGCTTTACTATGAACAGAGTACTCCAAAAATATTCCCTCGTCAGCTTTCGAATCAAATTTTCTGAGTAATCTTTTACCATTATTTAATATGAAGCATTTACATCCAAAAGCATGCAAGTGTGAAATATTAGGTTTTCGGGCTTTTAGCGATTCATATGGCATTTCTAAGAGTGTAGGCCTCTGTGGTACTCGATTTATTACATAGCAAGCAGTATGCACTGCATCGACCCAAAAATACTTAGGGACCTTGCTTTCATTTAGCATTGTCCTAGCTAGATCCTCCAATACTCAATTTTCCCTCTCAACAACTCGATTTTGTTGAGGGGTTCGAGGAGCCGAATAATGATGTAGGATACCATGCTTTTCGCAAAAAATTTCAAATAGGTGGTTTTCAAATTCTCCACCATGATCACTGTGAATATACACTATCTTATGATAAATTTGGTTTTGAAGTTGTTTAACCAGATTTTTAAAAGACGTAAAAACATCATTTTTCAGAGCCATAAACGAAGTCCATGTATATCTAGAGAAATCATCAACAATTACCAACGCATAGTAGCTACCACCAAAGCTCAAATTTTTTTTGGTCCAAACAAATCCATATGGAGTAACTCCAAAGGCTATGTTGTGGATATCACATTTTTAGATGAAAATGAGCTCTTCACTTGTTTACACTTTTGACAAGTGTCAAAAGAGTCTTTTGATTTGAAATCAAGCTTTGGTAATCCTACTAGTAAATCAAGTGATGATAACATCGCTAGATTCTTTAAATGGGCATGTGCTACTCATATGTGCCATAGCCAGATGTCACTCTCTTTAGTGATAAAACATTTTGAAAACAGAGTGGTGACATCATCCAAACGATCATATAAATGTTGTTTATTCGTTGCCCTATAAACTTAACATTATTATTTACCCCGTCACGAATGATGCAACACTTTGAGTCGAAAGATACCTGATTTCCTTTGTCACACAACTGGCTAATGCATAGGAGGTTGTGCTCTAGTCCTTTGACATACAACATGTTTTCTATTACAACTTGTGAAGCTTTTCCAATTTTTCATACGCCTAGTATCCTTCCTCTATTGTTGTCTCAATAAGTAACATAACCTTTATCGTTTAGTGAGAGATCCAGGAACTTTGATCTATCACCTGTCATATGCCTCGAACATCCACTGTCCAAGTACTAGTGTTATCCCTAAGTCCGAAGGCATACCTGCAAAACTATTTACTTACCTTGTTTAGGTACCCAAGTTACATTGGGTCCTTTCTTCTTAATATCGAAGAGTCTTGCCCTTTTTGAATCCATACATATTTGTCACTAGGCGCTCCATATTTTCTAATTTAGCATGATATAGATGTATGGCCATCTTTACCACAATAAAAACAAGTAGGCATGTTATGATTAAACCTATTATGCATGTAAGCTACTTGCCTTCTATATGGTCTTCTATTTTGATTTTTCTTTATAGCCTAGATGTCCATGATTACCTACATTTCTAGATGTAGCAAGTAGGTTGTTCAGGTTATAACTACTATATGTGAACTTACCAATTTATCCTATAAATAAGAAATTTCAGCATTTAACACATCGCACTAATCACATATAGGAGTCTCAATTAATTTAGTGGCGCAACTACATGAGGAAAAAGAGTAAATAAGATCTCGAGTCTTATTTTCTAGTTTTAAGTCATTTAATTCCTCTTGCATTTTAGTTATTTTACTTTAATGCAACATGATGACTCGTTTCATATCTACATTTACTCTTGCTAGTTTCTTAAGCTCCTCATGCAACTCAACAAATGCACTATACAATTCATCGTAAGTAGGAGACTCGTTGGAACACGAAGAAGAGTCTGAATAATGTACCTCATTCATGTCATCTGGATCGCTTGTGTAACGCCCCAAAAATTACTCTAACAACATTGCCCAAAAATGGATAAATTTGTTTTTTGAATAATATTATAATAATATAAAATTATTTTCCTTATATTCGATTTCTTTTCGGGACATCACGTTAAGTAACCTAAATTGTGGAAAAGACAAAAATCGTTACCTAATGGTAATCAAAATCCACTTAACATATCATGGAATAGTTCTTTATTGAAAATAACGGAAAATGTTTGTACAAAAAAAAAGCGGAATCAAATCTTGTCTAAACTGAAAACATACAAAGTAAACCTATTTATTCAACACATTAAAAGTACCCTACACATATACCCTGCTCAAAAGCAAAATAGAAATGGAAATGACTGTGAGTGCCTAGCTCTAGCGTTAGCGGGTGTCCTAGGACACTAGCTGGGGTCCTCCTCCGTATTAGAATCGGAGGAGAGGTCTACCACCTCAATGGAGTCTTCTATATAGACTAACTCCATACATTCCTCCTCTTCGGCTTCCAGCTCCTCCTCTTCAGCCTCCATCTCCTCTTCCGAGTCATTGGACGAACTCTGCGACCTACTTTCCGCTCCCGCATCTTTCTGAAGATTGGGCATCATCCGTCGAGCAGCTCTCCACCATGGTGGGGAATTGAACACGTTGTCCTAACTCCGTCTTCGAGTAGATGGTCCTACAGCAGTTGGTCCGTGAGGAATCACAGAATGAATGGATGGTGAAGCAGATACTGGTCTCCGAGCAGGTAATGTGAAAGAAGCCTCAAAGTCCACATGATGGGAGGGTAAGTGCATAGTTGAGTCATCACAAACCATCTCCAACTCTAAGGCACAAGGGCCTGTGTAGGTGTATCGGTGTCCATCACTTCTCCATGTCCCCTCCTCGGACATCGAGAATCATAAGCTCTAAATCCTCGCAGTACGTTCCATCTGAACGAGAACGCGAACCGAAGACAAGTAGAAATAAAAGGGAGTAAGACATCTAACGAATATTATTCACTAACGGCGTGGAATTACGCAGAATATCACATCCAGATAGACACACATAATATACACAATATATTTTGCATACATAAATGTAAATGATGAATGATATTATATCTCATACTATGAGAATCAATATCCATGAACTCCATGTATGAATGCTACGTTTATTTCACCCATCTTTACACCAATATCCTCCCAATAAACTATTCGGAAACAACGGAGAGTACAAGTCCCATAACAAGCCGACTTAAATGCACCAAAAAATGTTCCTCGCAAGGATATATGATCGATATGTTCCAAAGAACTGTCTGTTTTAGGATGGTGTCGTATCAAACACTTTCTGGACATCCCTCTCATCGATCCTAATTGCAAAGAGGGCTTGTCAGAGATCGTCTAGTTTGCGCTGTGAGAACTATCCAATCCAATAGAATACCTCATCCTGGAATAAAAGGGACTCGTCTCACCTAGACTCTTCCTCAACACTTTGCTGACGAAACACCGCCATCGCTGTCCCTGTCAACATCGTGGGGCTCGTTCGTCTCTCGTGAATTTCCTCTCCACTACTTCGTTATTCATAATGAGTATGCACACTAACCGAGGTTATCCGATTAAATATTTTAATCATTCTTTTATATCGATTGGCCCATCCTAAGACATCTCCCAAAGGAATGTTTCTTGTGGGACCCGATCTTACGTTATCGCGTGATATAGGAATAACATTCGTACCACTACAAACCATCACTGAATTACCCAAGACGACCACATGGCCAAGCCTTTTACAGTCAGACGACCTCACTGCATGGTATCATATAATCCTTTTTGGGCATTACCCTAATCACGACATCAGATTGAGAAACCTTGCCCTAATAGGGCGCAAGAACAAAGGTACTTGTATAAGATTGTCGATTTGGGCACCACACTCAATCATCTGAGCCACGGTCTTTCCCAAATGTTAAATACACTTCACACCCAAGCTAGGGTTATTGCCTAAGAAATCAATCAGTCCAAAACAATCAACATTATTAACTGTCTCTCGATCGGGCGAGAGACTCTCGCTCAAGCAATAAATTCGTCAAACAAACTAAATTCTCTTCCTAGCTCTTGCCCAAGCGAGGGAATGTCGCTCAAGCAACAAATCCACAAAAAACTGGTCAAATTCACCATCTAATCCTCACCAGGGCGAGGGACTATCGCCTGGGCGCCAAAACCGCCAAGAACAGGCGAAGAATGCTGCCTGGCTCGCCCAGCCATGGCTGGCTCAATGGTCAGGCGTGACTGGCTCGCCCATGCGTGGCTGGCTCGCCAAGGCATGGCTGGCTCATCCAGGTGTGGCTGGTCTAGGGGCCATGCGTGTCTGGCTTGCCCAAGCGTGGCTGGTTCGCCCAGGCGTGGCTGGTTCGCCCAGGCGTGGCTGGTTCGCCCAGGCGTGGCTAGTTCGCCCAGGAGTAGCTAGTTCGCCCAGCGTGGCTGGTCTAGTGGCCAAACGTGGGTGGTCCAGTGGCCAGGCGTGTCTTGCTCAACGGCCATGCCCACTTTCTCAACCTTTTGGGCCACCGGATCGAATATCACCGCTATTTTCGACCCCTACACGTTTTAGTTTCTCGAGTGGTGTTCCTTCATGGATAACTACCACAATACTTGATATTTTAAGCTATCCTAGGGCATACAACTTAAGAAATAATTTGTACTTAATCCAAGCACACAATCATTTGGTTAAGCACGAGTTTCTAAACAAAACATGTATAACTCCCAACTTTTGAGGTAGTTGGGAGATTCATGTGTCATATTCAGACACCACTATGTCACGATGTAGTCTCCCTCACCTTGGGTTTTGGAGTGGTTGATCTCCTTTAAGTGAATGGGTAGCTTGTCCAACTTCGAACTCCTCGAAACTAATCACAAAAACCAATCAGTGATTCGCGAGTTAAATCCTTTACCTACTAACTTTAAGGTAAAGACATCATGTTAATCTATTTTAAGAACATCCAAGACTTTCATCCATCCGGTCCAAGATTTATATTCTTGAACCATGTTTTATCCTCGAAAGTCTCGTTCACGATTCCCATCGTGTTCATGGTCATTTCAACACCGTCTTTACAAGGGTTGATCCCATACTCAAAATGATATTTTAAATCAAAACATCATTTGATTTCATACTCATCCTCTTTCATCAAAATCAATAACAAGCATATTTTTAAATACTAAAACAGCCCCATGAGCAACAAGATTTCATGGTTTCAAAATAACGATTTTCTAAATTCACTAGAACCCATTTTTCGTGTTCTTGAGTATGACAAGAGTTAGAAAAATTATTAGAAAATTTCCAAGGTTGAAAATATTCGTAACATGGATATAAACATCTTACTAAAATCTCATAAACACTTAACGATTAGATTCTAAGAGATGAAGAACGAAAAAGAGTGAAGGCTTACCTTGGAGTTTTTGAGAAGCAAAGTGAAGAAGAAGAAGAAGAGTGAAATGCCAAGGGTTTCTCTAAGTTAGAAGGGACTCTTTTAAAGACAATTAATCTAATTTTGGGAGGGGAAAACCAAAGGTTTTCAAAGAGTAAATTATGTAATGGGTAGGTGGAGGGTTTAACAGATTTTGTGTAAGAGATGATTATTTTTGCTTGCTTGCCAAGCAATTTTCACTCGTGAAAGTGAAGTGAGCTCTTCGGCGAAACTTTCACGATTAAACCATGCCCAAGTATTGTCGGGTAATACTCGGTTTTATATTAAAATCTTCCAATTTCGGTTTACAGTTAAAACTTCGAAACACAGAATTCGGAGTTAAAAATATTTAGAAATGAGTCATGGACAAACTTGAAGTCTATCTTGACTCGAAGCAATATTTCGAAGCCGCAATCGGAATTTGATTTCGAGCTATGGTAATCCAAAACACGTTATTGGGCCGAATTCGGGTGAATTTGGGCCTAACAGCAGCTGAAACATTTTCCGTCACGGAAAATTCACGGCGTTATAATCCTTCCCCACTTATAAGATTTTCGTCCTCGAAAATTAAGCACACCTCTTAAGAAAACAGATAGGGATAGGATTCTCTTATGGCCTCCTCGACTTCCTAAGTAACATCTTCTCCATTTGCTTGGCTCCATATTACCTTAACTAGGGCAATCTCCTTGCCTTGCAACGCCTTCACACTTCGATCAACGATCCTCAAGTGCATAGTTTCAAAAGTGAGATTATCCTTTAGCTGGATCAAATTAGGTTCGATGATATGCGACGGGTCACCAATGTATCTTCTGAGTTGGGATACATGGAAGACATTATGTTGGTACGATAATAAAAGTGGCATGGCTATTTGGTAAGCTATTGGTCCGACTTTTCTAAGGATTTGGTATGGTCCTATGAATTTAGGGGTAAGCTTACACGCTTTAAGCCCTCTGCCAATGCCAGTTGTCGGAACCACCCTAATGAAGACATGATCTCCTTCCTCGAAACTGAGAGGGTTCCTCCTTTTGTCATAATAGCATTTCTTCCTACTCTAAGCTAGCTTCATGTTCTCCCTTATGATTCTTATCTTTTCCTTCGTCTACTGAACCACATCGGGTTATAGTATCAGATACTCCCATGCTTCAAACCAACACAACGTGTTCTACACTTCCTGCCGTAAAGGGCTCCATATGGTGCCATGCAGATACTTGAATGGAAGTTGTTGTTGTAGGTGAAATCTATCAGAGGTAGATAGTCCGCCCAACTTCCATAGTGTTACAAATATTGGATAGTCTGTTCAGATTTGCCATCCGTCTGTGGGTGGTAAGCTGAACTCACTAAATTTGGTACCCAAGTCTATTTGCAAACCATTCCACAACTTCGAAGTGAAACGTGGGTGTCTATCTGATATGATATTTGTAGGAATACAATGTAATTGGACAATGTCTTTGATGTATAACTCTCCTAGCCTTTCCAAGGATTATTTCATATTGATGGGTAGAAAGTGAATTGTCTTCGTCAAACGATCCACTATCACTCAAATTGTATCATAACCCTTTTGAGTCCAAGGAAATCAGCTCACAAAATCCATGGCAATGCTATCCCATTTCCAAACGGGGATATCCAAAGGTTGGAGTTCTCCTCCGGGTCGCTTGTGCTCGATCTTTGCCTTCTGACACGTTAAGCAGCGCGAGACATACTCTACTACATCTCTCTTCATACCGGACCATCATAACATCTTCTTCAAGTTTTGATACATCTTGGTAGCTCCAAGATGAATACTTAGTTTGCTCTTATGGGCTTCGTCCAAGATTACCATTTTCAAATCAGAGTCTCTTGGCACAAAGACTTGGTTCATGAATCGCAACATTCCATCGATTCCTTCTTGAAATTCTGCAACTCTGCCTTCCGTCAACAAGATTCTATTCTCTCACAGTTTTGGATCAGAACTTTGCAAACCTTTCAGTTATTCTAGAAATTCATTTATAACTGTAAGCATACCTAACATCAAACTCTTATGTTTTACTTGCACCGCGAGGCTTAAATTCTTAAAATCCTCAATCAATTCCATTTCCCTAACCATCATGCAGAGACTTTCTACTCAAGGCATCAACCACCACATTAGCTTTCCCAGGGTGGTGTGCGAGATCAAAGTCATAGTCCTTGAGGAATTCAATCCACCCTCTCTCCCTCATGTTCAGTTCCTTTTGGTCGAACATATACTTGAAGCTTTTGTGATCAATAAGGACTTCAAATCTTACTCCACAGAGGTGATGTGTCCATATCTTGAGAGCAAATACGATCGCAGCCAACTCCAAGTCATGTGTCGATAATTCTGCTCATGTGACTTTAATTGTCTTGAAGCATAAGCTACCACCTTTTTTTGTTGCATCAACACGCAACCTAGGCCTTGTTTAGACGTGTCACAGTACACGTTGTAGTTTCCCTTCGGGTCTGGTAGAATCAACACAGGTGTTATAGTCAATCTTTTCTTCAATTCTTAAACGTTTTCTTCACACTTTGTCGTCCAGACAAAAGTCTTGTCTTTCTTGGTTAACATAGTTAGTGGCAACACCAACTTCGAAAATCCTTAAATAAACTTCCGATTGTATCCCGCTAAACTGAGGAAGCTTCTAATCTTTGTTACGGGTTTTGGAGAATTCCATTCGGTCACCGTTCCTACTTTAGCGGGGTCTACAACAATTCCTTCACTTGATATCACATGCCCAAGAAACTTCACCGATTCTAACCAAAATTCGTACTTTGACGGCTTGGCATAGAGTTGGTTGTCTTTCAAAATCTGTAACACTATCCTCAGATGTTTCGCATGTTCCTTATGATCCTTCGAATAAATCAGGATATCATCGATAAATACGACCACAAATGTGTCGAGGTATGGATGAAAATTTTGA
Source organism: Lupinus angustifolius (assembly GCF_001865875.1). Lineage (NCBI taxonomy): Eukaryota > Viridiplantae > Streptophyta > Magnoliopsida > Fabales > Fabaceae > Lupinus > Lupinus angustifolius. The sequence continues at coordinate 700 of NW_017721650.1, read as the reverse complement.
TTCATGTAATCCATGAACACTGTAGGAGCATTGTTTACACCAAATGGAATCACGAGATATTCATAATGAGTATATCTCGTCCAAAAAGTTGTCTTCAGAATATCCTTTGACTTCACGCGTACTTGGTGGTATCCTAACTGAAGATCGATCTTTGAAAACATGGTAGCTCCTCTTAGTTGATCCATCAAGTAGTCAATTCTTGGCAATGAGTACTTATTCTTGATGGTGACTTTGTTCAACTGTTGGTAGTTAGTAAACAGTTGCATACTGCCATCCTTCTTCTTCACAAATTTCACCGGAGCACCCCATGGTGAAACACTAAGTATGACAAACTGTTTCTATAGGAAGTCTTCCAATTGCTTCTTGAACTCCATTAACTCCAATGGTGCCATCCTGTAGGGAGCTATAGAGATCGAGCCAGTTCCAGGAACCAGATCGATAGCAAACTCTATCTCTCTTATTGGGGGCAAACCAGGAATGTCATCTGGGAAAACTTCGGAGATATCCCTAACCACGGGTAAGTACTGAATCTCTTCTCCACCTTTCTTCTCCAATGATGCCAGTAGCATAAGTACTTGAGTGGTGCTTTTGGGTTCATTACAGGATTCAATGAGGTTCTTAGGACCGCTAAAGATTACTATTTTGTTAAAGCAGATTAGAAGAACATGGTTGTTAGACAGCCAGTCCATCCCTAAGATGA
>NW_017721649.1:0-1949 GCF_001865875.1 Lupinus angustifolius | reverse complement strand
AAATATATATTTGTTTTAAAGTTTCGTGTACAATATTAAAACAAAAAATATTTCTTGCTATACAATTAATATATTAAAACAAATATAACAATAATATATTTGTTTTAATATTGTACACGAAACTTTAAAACAAATATATATTTTTCTTTATATATTATTGTTATACAATTAATTTTAATTACAATGTATATAAAACATGTAATATTGATAATATACTAATTTTTGTATATAATTTTTTGGTAAACTTCAACATTTTATTTTTGATGTTGTCAGTCATTCAATTTGAAGATCATCTCTAAATTAAGTGAAGCTTTTACCCAAAATGTGAAGGTGAGTACATAATATTTGTTTGATTGAGTTATTTATCTTATTTTAACTATTATGATTTTAACAACTACTTCAAAAAGATCATTTTTATAAACGAAAATAATCAAAATCAGATTACATAGTCAGATGGAAGATAATTTCTTGTAGATAATTATTTATATTGAAAAGAATATAGCAAGATCTTTTACCTCTAATTTAATGAGTGATGAATATAAGTCTTTAAAAGAATGAACTGCGACTTTAAATATGTTATTTATAATTAATAAGTTATTTTGAAACTTTAAAACGAATATATATTTTTCTTTATATATTATTGTTACACAATTAATTTTAATTACAAATTATAATTAAATATTGTTGTCCCCTCCAAATTTTAGATCAAGATCTGTCAGTATATATGTCTTGGTGAAGCATGAGGAATGTCATCAAGTCTCGCTTGCTGATGAATATTTTTTTGGTTTCTCACAGATATCATTGCACTGGAGGCAATCCTGTTCGAGCCGGAAACATCCACAGGTACGTGGGGCTAAATCTCCCAACGGACATTTTTCATTCACAAGACTCGAACTCGAGACCTTGCTTAAGGGGAATCAAGCATGTATCACTTGAATCAACAACAACTGGTCTTGCTGATGAATATGGTTTGCCCAAGGAGTGGACCTATTAGGCCATTCAATATAGATTAAGAGCTATAAGGCTAAAATAAATAATAATTAAGAGTAGTACTTGCTGTAGAACTATGTGCTATTTAATATGCCCATATCATATGAATAAAATATTGTATAATTAAAACATATCCAGAGAACTAAGGATAAATTCTAATGAAATATAAATAAAAATTTAAAGGTTTTAATTTCAATGATGTATTATGGTCGTAGAGTTATGTAGCAGTAAAGACATAATAGGAATATAGAAATTATGTTTATTTAATTATCTAAATATCCTTAGGAATGTTTTGTCTTTATAGAACAGTATAGATATAGATATATGATTTGTTAAATTATGCATGATTAGATAAAAAGATGAAATAATAAACATAATTATAATTACTATTAATTAAAATATTTATATTTATCAAAAAAACTAATTACTTAACATGACATCTAAATTTATCAAAAGTAATAATTATTAATTATTAGGTACATTTTGTACAAATAAACGTTAAAATAAAAACTATTAAATGAAATTAAAGGTATTTAAAATATATTAAAGTTTTTAAAATAATTAATTAATTTAAATAAATTATTATTAATTTAAAGGGGGTTTTATTAAGTACATTTTAAATAATTAAACCTAAAAATACCCAACCAGAAAATTATATTCAACCTAAAAAATGCATTGAACTAAAATAAATAAATAATCCTAAATATAATTATTTTAAAAAAATATTAAATAAAAAACTAATTATGATAATAGAATTTCACCTCTTAGTAGACATAATATATTATATAAGGAGGATGAAAGCAGATTCAAAGGATTCAAAGGTATAAGACATTTGGGGTAAAAAGGGAATGAGATGGGTTAGAATTTAGTTGAGAGTGGTATTCTTAGAAGGAGGCGTAAGACTAAGATTGCAACTAAGAGAGGGGGGTGAATTAGTTGACTAGAAATTATGACCATTT
>NW_017721648.1:0-225 GCF_001865875.1 Lupinus angustifolius | reverse complement strand
TCCATCGAAGGCTACATCCAGTACTCTTGCAGCACAAGGGGGAGAAATGTTGTTTGTTGTGTTACATACATTTTGCGGGTTGTATAAAGCATTTTGCAGGTTGTTTCTATTCAGCTTTCGTACATACTTTTGCTTATGAAACAGAGAAACAATGCGCTTTAACTTTGGTATTCGAAAAACAACCTTTAATAACCATTCTGAAAATTCATCATCAAGCTTATCCAT
>NW_017721647.1:0-232 GCF_001865875.1 Lupinus angustifolius | reverse complement strand
TCAACATTCATTCTATTTGTTTAGGGCTGTATTAGAAAGCATTTGCATTCGTATTTTCACTGTTATTTTGCATTAGAGTTGCGTGTGAGAGAAGAGAGATTATGTTGTTTTTTTTCTGTAACATGCTTTATGTTTCTGCATAATTTCATATTCATTTGATATTGCTCACATGATCATGCATTAGATTCTGATTGAAAGAAACTTGTTGTATACTGAAAACTGATTAACTCCC
>NW_017721646.1:0-6109 GCF_001865875.1 Lupinus angustifolius | reverse complement strand
AAATATTTTTTGCACTGTTCTTTCTTTCTTTATCTTTCTTTTGTTTCTTGCATTGATACACTGAATATATACTTGAGAATTTGGATATTTGTTTAATGCTATATAGTTAACACTTGTATGCAAAAATATCTGAAATATATCTGTTTAAAGTGTATCTTAATTGTCGTGCAATTTGCTTGTTTTGTTAATCTACTCTGTAATTGTGTTAATCGATTAAACCCTTATGTTAATCGATTAACTGGTCTGTTTTTCCAGCAGTTGGGTTGTTATTAAAAAGCGGTAATTTTTAACCGCTACACCTATTCAACCCCCCTTCTAGGTATTCCTAGACCACTGATACCTAACAGTTGTTTCAGTGAGAATGGGTTGTTGGTGATCATCCAAGTTGAGTGCTCCAAGGGTTGAGGATGTGAGAGAAACCACTTGGTTGAAGCCGCAATTGTTGAAAGTGACATGTTCTTTCTTTACAAGTTTGGAAGAGACGCAACAATGTTGGGAGGGCGAAGCGTTGGTGTTAATGAATTAAATGATGGCATTGTAAATGAAAATTATGATCATGAGTTGGAAATTCAATTAATAATACATTTTGTTGAAAGGGACAAGAAAAGTTATCCAGTTTGCAAAATGCAAGAATGATATGTTTGATGAAATGCCAAGAAGAAGAATGTGCTTTTTGGATCTTTGAAGATTTTGGTCTTTGGAGCTTGTTGTAATTCTGGTAGATAATCTTCATTCTTACTCCTTGTAGTAAGAGGAGGCGGAAGTTCTTCATATAAGTATAAACGAAAGTTATCAAAAGAATAATTATGCTATGATACCATATTAAGAATCAAAAGGAGAAAGAAAATATGAATTTCATTTATTGAATGACTAAATTTTAGTATTGAATAATTTGAGTATTGAATGATTAAATTTGAGTATACACAAAAAATAAAAACTAAATAATTTAAACTAACTCTAACTAAAAATGTATTTAACAGTTATCACTATTGATAAAGTTTACATTTTCTATGTCTAAAATTCTAGTCTATATAAAATTTATTATAGATTTATTAATTATAATATCGAATTTGTCGAATTAAAAATAAATTTTAGAAGAGATAACAATGTCTGTATAAACAGTAGTGTGTGTATATATTATTAACGTAAGAAATTATCAGTAACATGACATATTTAGCTTATTCATATTTTCTATACTAATAATCTCTGTTTTCAATTTACATTCTAGCATCTCTAAAACTAAGCGTGTCATTATGATTTATCAGTCATACTAAATTTAAATTTTTTATTTTTCCATTTCAGTATACATAAATTTTATGTATGAAAGTATCAATATATAATATTAAATTCACTGATTTAAAAAGGGACCTAGACCTGCACGGATTTCCTTAAAAAAGTTAGTAATAAAAAAAATTAATTAGTATTTGTATAATGATCAGATAATTTTAATTCATAAAAATGTGAAAATATAAATATCCAATTGATGTAAAATCTTAAAACTTTTCTAATTAGAAAATTAAATTTTAAATGTGTAACTGAATTACAAATTGAAATTATCAGAACCATAATTAATAATATATTTGATTTTGTATATGCATATACAATAATATCATTAATGTTATTATAAAGTTAGTGCTTGTAATTTAAAATACTTTTTATGAAAAAGGAAAAAATTAAATATAAAAAATAAGTAAGTAAAATTGGTATTTTATTTAAAATTATATATATTACACCTATAGAAAAAAACTACGAACATTCATTCAGATTGAACAGGCAAGACTATAATATAATATGAGTTGGTAATAATATATAAACTATTATAACCGTGGTGATTTTATTATTTTATTATAATTATAGTTGTACTTCCATGTGTGTCCATATCCTTAAGATTCTTGTACCCAGAAAAATCCTTAAGATTCTAAGACTCTCCCATATCAACTTAATGGCTCTTAAAACTTTCTACCTAGCTTATTTTATATAAGTAATTTAATATTGTATACAAAATAAAAATATTACTAGCTAGAGACATGTAGAAACGGAATTTAAAAAATGGCAGGTCCAACTAGTTTTAAGCACAAATTTGAAAAATTAAGATTATTCACGCATAAGGCGTAACCATATTATACCTGAATTGTTATTTTCTATCTCATTATCATATGCCTAACCCATTATTTGACACAAATTTATCAAATAAATATTAAATTAATTTTGAAGTTAACAACATTACACATGGTAGTATTTAATTGATTGACAATAGAGAGATAAAGTTATTTTGTCATAGATAATTTCTATTACATACACATAAGACCTTATTCAATAATCTTCATTTGTCTTTAGAAAGGCCCTTTATATATCAATCATTGGCCTCGTTTTCTACTCACATTTTGTGAATAGCTGATGGCTGAGTTACGTTCGCCAACTCGTCCATCACAGCGATCACATTCACAAACATCACTATGGTCATTATCACCAGTGGGACCACCATTATCCATGCACTCATCATCACCAGTGCCACATCAACTACCATTCTTAATGTCATCGCAACCATTACCACCACTAGCTCCGCCAGCAAGAAAGAGAATTGTTTCACATGTATGTTTTTAGCAATAGTTACTCATACCCAAAATCATATATGATCCTTTATTTTCTGTCTAATTTTCTTACAAGTAAGTTAAAACAACTCAATTATAACTTCATTGTATATCATATGTAAAAACATTATGTGTTAAATATCAATCATATCATTTATGTCGCTAAAAATTGAGATCAATATTCACCTCATATTATAATTAAAAAATAAACAATAAATCAAGTAGATAATGTTTCAACTTTGATTATATATTAATATTACTCACTATTTTTATGTTTTTACTATTTGAACCTTAGGGTCTAATTCCATCTCCAACAGCTGAACATGGTTGGGGAAGTCTTGCACCACTTGCAAGTGAGTATAAAACTTATGTTGCTGGCCCAAGCTCTCTTGGCACTAAACCTTTTGGTTTCGGACCTGACTTTTTTGCTAGAGCACCACCTCCTAAGGTCATTTTTTTTGTTTCATTATACGAATGAGTAAGGATCCTCTTCAATCCAGGAGAGATAACTGCTACAAAAACAAGCAAAAAAACAAATATATTACAATACATTTATCTTTTTATTTACAATGAAATAATAGTTTTATCATTGAAAACAAAATGAGTAACAAAAACTTGTATTGGGGAGGATCATTATCCTATATGCCAATCATATAATTTGTTTTATTTAGGGTTTGCATTTATTATTTCCATTTTGTACGTTTGAACTTGGTCCATGACTGCTTTTTTATGTTGTGTAGGTTAACATCAGAATGAATGAGTTTCAAAAAACAAGCACAGGATGGAGATGGTTCATGGCCAAAAAAATGTTTTTCCTTCACCTAGTCGTGGGACCGGTGTGTTTCATCCTCTTCCTAGTGTTCAACTACAATCCAATAATAACAACAACAGAGGTCAATTATCTTATCATAACCTATCCTATCATTAATTTGAACACTAAATATATATTTGTCTAGATTAATTTTATTATCATTTAACTTATATGTTTGACAAACATATTTTAAATTATTAAAAGAATAAGTTTTATGAAAAAATAATGATTTTGATGGGAGATGAATTTTCATTCTTATTTGAAACAGCTAGGAGACTTTTTTCTTTCAAAAAATAATCACATTTTTCACCCAAAAAAATTAAAATAAATATTATTAATTTTTATAAACAACATTATGGTATTTTTGAAATTTTTTAATATGCAAGAGTAAATGCATTACACAATTAAATGAAAAAATAGTTTTGAAACCATTTTTCCGCATAAATATTCATATAATCAATAATATAATACTTTTGTATCTATTCCAAATATTATGAACAAAAATATTTTATATCTAATTATATTCGTATTCTTTATTTATTTTAGTTTGACATATATGGTATACATTCGGAAACAATAAATTACACTTAATACATCACCCGTTATTTATTTAAATTTTTTTTGATTTAAGAGTTAATGTCAATAATCTATTGTGACGCTCTATAAAACATTTACAATGTAAGCACAAATATCTTCTTTCAATATTTATCATCAATTACTTTTATGGGTAATATACAAATTACGTTATGTTTAATAAATTATAGTTAATATATCATCCATTATTTATTTACCTTATTTTTATTTAAGAGTAAATAATTATTAAATAGGAATGTCGATGATCTATTCTGATGTTATACAAAATATTTACATTATCAGTACAAACATCTTCTCTCTATTTTTATCATCAATTACTTTTACAGGTAATATATGTTTATATAATTTTGTATATATATATATATATATATATATATATATATATGTATGAGACTAATTATTATATTGTCATATTATAAAATCTATACTTTATTGTGTATGAATTTATACATACTTATTATATCATATACAATTTATTTGAATTATTTTTTGAAAAAGTTAATAATAATAAATATGAATGGTGAATGATATATTGATAATGTATAAAACTCATACACTATCAGTGCGTCCGTGTTTTTCTCATATATTTATCTTTTATGCCAGTAATATAAAGATTTCTTTAATGTTTTCTCTTAATTAATTTTATATATATTTGGATTTTGTGATTTGACCAAGGCCAAGGCATTAGCCAAAATTAATAAGAGTATTTATATTTTTTCTTCGTGACATTACAGGAATGAAACATAATGAGGTAGGAGGATCAAAACCGATCAACATTCCCAATGCAAATGCTGGTGGCTTGGTGAAGCATGAAGAATGTCATGAACTCTCGCTTGCTGATGAATATGGTTTGCCTAAGGAGTGGACCTATTAGGCCATTCAATATAGATTAAGAGCGGGCGAAAATAAGGAATAATTTAGAGTAGTACTTACTCTAGAACTATGTGCTATTTAATATGCCCCATATTATATGAATAAAATATTGAATAATTAAAACATATACAGGGAGCTCCTTGTGTACAATATATATATATATAACAACATAATAGGTTTAAAACTTAATTAAAAATGAAGGTTTTGCTATAACATAAGTTAACAAATGACAAACATAACCACAAGAAGTAGTTAAAAACATTTGATTTTTTCATCCCAAAACAATATTGTTTTGATTGTTTTTAAAAGTATTTTTTGATTGACTAGGTTGGTCCAACCAGTCCGGCCATTCTAGTCATAGATTTTCGGCTTAAATTGACCGATTGATCGAATTTTGATACAAATCGGTTAGATGAGATGTTCAAACTCGTCAAATATCTGTTCATGGTTGAACCAATCAGACTAATTGGTCCGAGCCGAGTTTTATAACACTTATTTCAAATGCTATACTAGAATTAAAAAACAATATCACTTTAAATTATCTTTTAACAACGGTTTTAGGATGACATCTATGTGCATTAGTATGGGGTTCAATAGTTTTTCAAAATACAGTAAAAAATGAACATTGAACAATATTCACTCAAGCAAATACTATAGAATATGATGCTTTCCATAATGTTTATTATAGCAATGATTGTTGAAGCTAATAATAGTATTATTTGATATAGTTGAATTGTTAATGCATCAATTATCATATTAATTGATATCTCTATCCATTTAAATGAAATATATTGAACAACTCACATATGCATACCAACAATATATGCATGTTTAAAATTATTATATTAATTATACATCAATGTAATATTAAATACATTGTCCTTTTACAATCCAATGTTATAAAAAATATTATGTATTTTTTAATTAATTAAATTTAATATTATGTATTAATATAAAATTTATAGTAAGCAAGAGCGATAAATTTAAATTAAGAGAAGCAACATGTTGTAAATTAAAAATATAAATTATAAGTCAGCGTAAAGTGTGACAAAGCTAATTTAAACATTCTAATTACCAATTATATTATTTATATTACTTACATTATATTGTCATATTAAAAATTTATATTGTCATAAATACAAGTTATATAGGCTAAAATTTTAAAAATTAAAAACTATAAAATTATAATGATAATGATAAATTTAATTATAGTTTAATAATATGAAATAAGTTAAAAATA